>NC_056447.1:49043164-49078164 GCF_018296145.1 Oncorhynchus tshawytscha | reverse complement strand
TATGAAGCCTTTATACCTGTTTTTATACTTTATTTATTTATTTTTTATTTCATTTCACCTTTATTTAACCAGGTAGGCTAGTTGAGAACAAGTTCTCATTTGCAACTGCGATCTGGCCGAGATAAAGCAATTGTATCACAATTCCAGTTGGTCAGAAGTTTAAGCCAGAAAATGATGTCATGGCTTTAGAAGCTTCAGATAGGCTAATTGACATCATTCGAGACACTTGGAGGTGTACTTGTTGAAGTGTTTCAAGGCCTACCTTCAAACTCAGTGCCTCTTTGCTTGACATCATGGGAAAATCAAAAGAATTCAGAAAAGACCCCAGAAAAAGAATTGTAGAACTCGACAAATCTGGTTCATCCTTGGGAGCAATTTCTAAACGCCTGAAGGTAGAACGTGCATCTGTACAAACAATGGTATGCAAGTATAACCACCATGGGACCACTCAGCTGTCATACCGCTCAGGAAGGAGACGCGTTCTGTCTCCTAGAGATCAACGTACTTTGGTGCGAAAAGTGCAAATCAATCCCAGAACAACAGCAAAGGACCTTGTGAAGATGCTGGAGGAAACAGGTACAAAAGTATCTATATCCACAGTAAAACGAGTCCTATATCGACATAACCTGAAAGGCCGCTCAGCAAAGAAGAAGCCACTGCTCCAAAAACGCCATAGAAAAGCCAGACTACTGTTTGGAACAGCACATGGGTAAAAAGATTGCATGTTTTGGAGAAATGTCCTCTGGTCTGATGAAAAAAATATATAACTGTTTGGCCATAATGACATCGTTATGTTTGGAGGAAACAAGGGGAGGCTTGCAAGCTGAAGAACACCATCCCAACCGTGAAGCACGGGGGTGGCAGCATCATGTTGTGGGGGTGCTTTGCTGGAGGAGGGACTGGTGCACTTCACAAAATAGATGGCATCATGAGGACAATTATGTGGATATATTGAAGCAACATCTCAAGACATCAGCCAGGAAGTTAAAGCTTGGTCAGAAATGGGTCTTCCAAATGGACAATGACTCCAAGCATACTTCCAAAGTTGTGGCAAAATGGCTTAAGGACAAGAAAGTCAAGGTATTGGAGTGGCCATCACAAAGCCCTGACCTCAATCCTATAGAACATTTGAGGGCAGAAGTGAAAAAGTGTGTGAGAGCAAGGAGGCCTACAAATCTGACTCAGTTACACCAGCTCTGTCAGGAGGAATGGACTCAAATTCAACCAACTTTTTGTGCGAAGCTTGTGGAAGGCTACCCAAAACGTTTGACCCAAGTTAACCTCTTGATGCTACCCATCCCGGATCCGGGATCGTGACTACAGCTCAAGCTCATTAGCATAACGCAAAATGTGAAAAATATTCTTAGACATATTTAACCTCCACACCTACACAAGTCCAATAGCTCAAATGAAAGATAAACACCTTGTTCATCTACCCAGCAAGTCAGATTTCTAAAATGTTTTACGGCGAAAACATAGCACACATTTATATTAGACCACCACCGAAACAAAATGCAAGCGGCGGCCATTTTGTCCCAGAAAATATAAAATTTAAAAGTAGGATTAAAAAATAAATAATTCACTAACCTTTTGAAAATCTTCATCAGATGACAGTAATATTACATGTTACACAGTACATTTTTTTTTTTCAATAATATGCCATTAATATCCATAAATCTCTGTTTACAATGACGACATTTCAAAAAATGCTACTCAAAATGTCCGGAGAAATTATGATAGCTCGGACAGATAACGTCAGATAACAAGCAATAAACATGACTAAATATACATGTTCTACATATAGTTACAAAGATACACTTCTTCTTAATACAACCGCTGTGTTACATTTATTTTTAACGTTACAGAATTCGTTCACTAGTCTATGCTATGAGTCGGCGCTCAGATATTAGCAGTGTCTCCTCTACGTTTGGAGTCCACAGAAACCCAAAATAACCACATAAATATTCCCTTACCGTTGATGTTCTTCGATCAGAAGACGTAGAAGGAGTCATACTTACCCAATACATCGTTTGGTTTCAAGTTGTGCGTCTTTGTATTAGCATATGCTAACAGCTTCAGCTGAAATGCACCCAAAATAACTTCTGCTCCTTCTGGTCCCGCACTCTTGCGCAATCAAACTTCAAAATTACATATTATATGTTGACTAAACTGGTCAAACTAAGTGCAGAATCGAGCAAAATGATGTTTTTATCATGTAAAACAATGATCATCACGAACAAACGAACCGGCTTCAACTGGTGTCTATTGGAAAAGAACGTTCCCCAAATCGGCCGCGCGCAATAGAGTGCATGTATGTGAGAGTGAACCGGGCATTTTCGCCCGCCAAAGGATGAGGGAGCGCGCAATTCAAACAATGAACGTGCCAATTGAAAGCAGACATCGCGCTGAACAAATACATACTGTTCCCAGATCGGTAGCTGCCTGGGAAGGGTGGGGGCGATGACGTCAAAGTTGACCCAACTTTTCTCTTGACAAGAGAGAGTTTGGGAGAAAGGCTGCCCTGAGAGTTCTGCTTTACATACAGACATAATTTAAACGGTTTTAGAAACTTTAGAGTGTTTTCTATTCAATAATTATTATTATATGCATATATTAGCAATTTTGGAAAAAAATATTTTCAGTTTACTATGGGCACGCACTTCCTCCAACGGGGGCAGTATTGAGCCATAAGCTCAAGAGGTTAAACAATTTAAAAGCAATGCTACCAAATACTAATTGAGTGTATGTAAACTTCTGACCCACTGGGAATGTAATGAAAGAATTTAAAGCTGAAATAAATCATTCTCTCTACTATCATTCTGACATTTCACATTATTAAAGTGGTGATCCTAACTGACCTAAAACAGGGGATTTTTACTTGGATTAAATGTCAGGAATTGTGAAAAACTGAGTTTAAAATGTATTTGGCTAAGGTGTATGTAAACTTCCGACTTCAACTGTATATCTTAGTCCGTTCCGCTCTGACATCACTCGTCCATATATGTCTATAGTCTTCATTCATTCCTACTTGGATATACGTGTATTTTGGGGTATATGTTGTGTAATTGTTAGATATCCCTTGTTAGATATTGCTGCACTGTCGGAGCTAGAAGCACAAGCATTTCACTGTACTCGCATTAACATCTGCTGATTTAATTTAATTTTTTTATTTATCCGTTATTTTACCAGGTAAGTTGACTGAGAACACATTCCCATTAACGACCTGGGGAATAGTTACAGGGGAGAGGAGGGGGATGAATGAGCCAATTGTAAACTGGGGATTATTAGGTGACCGTGATGGTTTGAGGGTCAGATTGGGAATTTAGCCAGGACACCGGGGTTAACACCCCTACTCTTATGATAAGTGCCATGGGATCTTTAATGACCTCAGAGAGTCAGGACACCCGTTTAACGTCCCATCCGAGAGACGGCACCCTACACAGGGCAGTGTCCCCAATCACTGCCCTGGGGCATTGGGATATTTTTTAGACCAGTGGAAAGAGTGCCTCCTACTGGCCCTCCAACACCACTTCCAGCAGCATCTGGTCTCCCATCTAAGGACTGACCAGGACCAACCCTGCTTAGCTTCAGAAGCAAGCCAGCAGTGGTATGCAGGGTGGTATGCTGCTGGCTAATCACGTGTATGTGACCAATATCATCTGCTAATCATGTGTATGTGACCAATAACATCTGCTAATCACATGTATGTGACCAATAAAATTTTATTTTATTTTTGTTAATTTAACGTGGGACCTATATTGGTTATCAGGATCTTTATAAAACTAGAATGTCAACCGAAATTGCTTTTCTAATGTAACAGAGTTAAAAAAGTACTGTAATCTCACTCCACAGCTAGCTTGAAATGTCGCCGATGGAGCTATCGAATTAAATATTTTTCTATAGCTCAAATGGTTGGTACGTTGTCAAGGAGGGTGGTTACGTGTCTTGCGAGCAGAGGATCACTGGTTGGAGCCCGGTATGGGGACAGGAACAATGCAGCACACTGACAACCGTTTCATTATATCATTAACACGTTCTAATGAACCTGCAGTTACTTTTACTACACTCAATCCCTCTATATTTTCCTATATATTTGTTTCTTTATGCAACCCCCTCAGGCGAAAACAAGCCAGTCTTTCATAAGAGTTTGGCTGGGGTTAGAAGCAACTTTCATGCGTCTTTGGTTACTTGCTTCTTGATTTCTTTGTGAAACAATAAAATGCAAATGAATTACTTAAAAATCATACAATGTAATTTTCTGGATTTTTGTTTTAGATTCCGTATCTCACAGTTTAAGTGTACCTATGATTTAAAAAATTACAGACCTCTACATGCTTTGTAAGAGGAAAACCTGCAAAATCGGCAGTGTATCAAATACTTGTTCACCCCACTGTATTTAAAAATTGTTGCAAGCAACAGCCAATCAAAACAAATACTTATGTCACATGATCCATTCAAAGGTTCGGAATTCCGACCCAGTTATCATGTCAACACAGCTGGCACATTCAGTGCCGTGCAACCCGTGATCAAGGTTGACAGAAGAGACTTTAGCATAACGGTAAATGTATACACATTATTGGCATCATGGCTAGTCATGGTTTATGTACATGGTTTGGCAGTCAATAAATACAATTTTCAAAGTAAAGCTTTCCCTGACCAGTTTCAACTGAAATTGTCCACCATGAGCTGTGCTAAGTAGTTTAATTTGTTGCTAGATTTGTTATTGCGTTGCTAGCTAGCTAGTTGTGTTGGTGTTTGCAATGTCATTTTGGCTAGCTAACTAAATTGTACAGGCCACATTTAGTCTATATCTATGCTGTTACAATAACCAAGTGGTTGGATCAACACAACTAGTGAAACCACGATGTAAAGCAGCAGATGACATGGGTGAGTTTGGAATTCTCTAACAATATCACTGAAGCAGCTTCAATTTGATTGGCTGTTGTGTGAAAGTTGTTTCGTGTTACTCCAGCCACTGCTGGTGTTCTTACAGTGGATGAATCTCCAAAGTATTTTCCTTGAATCCTCAAATCCGCTCTCCTCACCCTCCTTCTAAAAATGTCAGTAGCTACGCGAGGAATCGAGGAATATACTTTTGAGATTCACTCTGTGTGTCAGGCAATTGC
The DNA here is from genome assembly GCF_018296145.1 of Oncorhynchus tshawytscha. Lineage (NCBI taxonomy): Eukaryota > Metazoa > Chordata > Actinopteri > Salmoniformes > Salmonidae > Oncorhynchus > Oncorhynchus tshawytscha. The sequence continues at coordinate 49,073,038 of NC_056447.1, read as the reverse complement.
CAGAGCTGAGAGCAGAGTCCCTCTTCAGCCCTTTGACCTCAGAGTAGCACTTCTAATGAGCGGTCCTTTGTGACTGACCAGACATGCGAGCACTCACACACCAGGCGCACCATGAAAATGGAACACTCAGGCTGGCCCAGCTATCTCAGGAGATCTCGCCTGATTGGACAGAGTGAAACAAATGGCTCCAGAAGGCAGAGTTGAAGGAGTGGCCTGCCCCTTCGTTCAGTATCATTAGAACACAGACTCATGGGAAGGAAGAATCATGGGAAGAAAGAGGCATGGATGGGCTGTGTAGAGAAGGCTGAGTCATGAATGGGCTGTGTAGAGAAGGCTGAGTCATGAATGGGCTGTGTAGAGAAGGCTGAGTCATGAATGGGCTATGTAGAGAAGGCTGAGTCATGAATGGGCTGTGTAGAGAAGGCTGAGTCATGAATGGGCTGTGTAGAGAAGGCTGAGTCATGAATGGGCTGTGTAATGAATGGGCTATGTAGAGAAGGCTGAGTCATGAATGGGCTGTGTAGAGAAGGCTGAGTCATGAATGGGCTATGTAGAGAAGGCTGAGTCATGAATGGGCTGTGTAGAGAAGGCTGAGTCATGAATGGGCTGTGTAGAGAAGGCTGAGTCATGAATGGGCTGAGTCATGAATGGGCTATGTAGAGAAGGCTGAATCATGAATGGGCTATGTAGAGAAGGCTGTCATAAATGGGCTGTGTAGAGAAGGCTGAGTCATGAATGGGATGTGTAATGAATGGGCTATGTAGAGAAGGCTGAGTCATGAATGGGCTGTGTAGAGAAGGCTGAGTCATGAATGGGCTATGTAGAGAAGGCTGAGTCATGAATGGGCTGTGTAGAGAAGGCTGAGTCATGAATAGGCTGTGTAATGAATGGGCTATGTAGAGAAGGCTGAGTCATGAATGGGCTATGTAGAGAAGGCTGAGTCATGAATGGGCTATGTAGAGAAGGCTGAGTCATGAATGGTCTGTGTAGAGAAGGCTGAGTCATGAATGGGCTGTGTAGAGAAGGCTGAGTCATGAATGGGCTGTGTAATGAATGGGCTATGTAGAGAAGGCTGAGTCATGAATGGACTGTGTAGAGAAGGCTGAGTCATGAATGGGCTATGTAGAGAAGGCTGAGTCATGAATGGGCTATGTAGAGAAGGCTGAGTCATGAATGGGCTATGTAGAGAAGGCTGAGTCATGAATGGTCTGTGTAGAGAAGGCTGAGTCATGAATGGGCTGTGTAGAGAAGGCTGAGTCATGAATGGGCTGTGTAGAGAAGGCTGAGTCATGAATGGACTGTGTAGAGAAGGCTGAGTCATGAATGGGCTATGTAGAGAAGGCTGAGTCATGAATGGGCTATGTAGAGAAGGCTGAGTCATTAATGGGCTGTGTAGAGAAGGCTGAGTCATGAATAGGCTGTGTAATGAATGGGCTATGTAGAGAAGGCTGAGTCATGAATGGGCTATGTAGAGAAGGCTGAGTCATGAATGGGCTATGTAGAGAAGGCTGAGTCATGAATGGGCTGTGTAGAGAATGCTGAGTCATGAATGGGCTGTGTAGAGAAGGCTGAGTCATGAATGGGCTGAGTCATGAATGGGCTATGTAGAGAAGGCTGAGTCATGAATGGGCTGTGTAGAGAAGGCTGAGTCATGAATGGGCTATGTAGAGAAGCCCAGTCATGACTCAGCCTTCCGGGGCAGAACGACAGATTTTTACCCTGTCCGCTCAGGGGTTTGAACTTGCAACCTTCCAGTTACTAGTCCAACGCTCTAACCACTAGGATACCCTGCCGCCCCGGAAGGCTGAGTCATGAATGGGCTGTGTAGAGAAGGCTGAGTCATGAATGGGCTGTGTAGAGAAGGCTGAGTCATGAATGGGCTGTGTAGAGAAGGCTGAGTCATGAATGGGCTATGTAGAGAAGGCTGAGTCATGAATGGGCTATATAGAGAAGGCTGAGTCATGAATGGGCTGTGTAGAGAAGGCTGAGTCATGAATGGGCTGTGTAGAGAAGGCTGAGTCATGAATGGGCTATGTAGAGAAGGCTGAGTCATGAATGGGCTGTGTAGAGAAGGCTGAGTCATGAATGGGCTGTGTAGAGAAGGCTGAGTCATGAATGGGCTGTGTAGAGAAGGCTGAGTCATGAATGGGCTGTGTAGAGAAGGCTGAGTCATGAATGGGCTGTGTAGAGAAGGCTGAGTCATGAATGGGCTGTGTAGAGAAGGCTGAGTCATGAATGGGCTGTGTAGAGAACGCTGTGATACATACTATGTATTTTCTTTGTGTCTGGAGTGTTACGTCGATGGAAGGTAGAGTTTACCCCAGCAGGGAAACCAACTGATAAAGAAACAGAGTACACACATGTACCAACGAATGAACACACACACACACACTGTGTAGTCCCTGATTGTAATAGTCTATTCGACCATCCCCAGGCGTACACATGTCCTGACAGGTTTTATAACTCTGTTCATTTAGCTGCTGCAGAAGTAAAGTGGCCTTGATACCTGGGCTGGACAGATGCTATAACACATTCTAACATCGAAGGTATTTCTTTGGCAGCATTGGCTTCACTCAATCAACATTTGGTGTTGAAAGAGGTTCCTTTGTCTGGACGTAATGTATAAGACTAGAATGTACTACCTACTGAGGTGTTCTATAATTATATTGGGGACTGAATGAATCTTGGATATCATAAGATCTTTAATGCTGTTATAAGTTAGTATTCTCTGTAAAGGTGTATGTGTATTTGTGAATGGGATGCTGTATTAAGGCATTTTGGCAAAACTCCAAAAGGCAATTTTGTGTTTCCCTCTAAGCATTGGATCTAACAAGCTCTCCCCAACAGGTTGGGCCAAACAGCATCGCTGCGAGGGATGGACGCATCAGAGAAGGAGACCACATTTTACAGGTAGGAAACCATTTAATTCTATATGTTTCTTTCTCTCTCTCCTCCCTCATCAGAGGTGACATAAACCTATTTTTATTTCACCTCCCTCTGCCATTGACTCACAGCACAAGAACTCATTCATTTGTAATGGCGTCACAGTAAAAGAGAAACTCACCCCCTCTGTGACGGTTAGCGATGAGGAAATGTCCCCCTGGCTGTTTTTGTTACCGACTCAGCATTCCACTGAGCTTTCTAAGCGCTGTAAGAGCAGTTTAGGGATGCACCTAGTCTGGAAATATCCCCCGCCCATCTCTGGATAACACGCCCACGCACACACACAGTCAGGCACGCATGTGTACACACACACATTCAGGCACGCGTGTATACACACACACACCCCTAGGGGTGACTGAGAGTTCCCTCCTTCATATTACCCATAGCTCCATCCCTGGGCCAGGGAGGCTCGGGGAACCCTGGAGTAGGCTGGACACATAAAATTGTTAACGATGCTTTAAAAAATAAAAACAACTAGTTGAAAGCATACGCCATGGAGCCCAGTTTCATAATATTACCATATGTCCTAGCTGTTTGCCATAGTTTTGAAGTTAGGGCATTTTTCACCCTGCCAGCTCCAATTAGTTCTATTGAGCACCGTGACACCAACTCACCTTCCGAACGTTCTATTCCCAGCCCATTGTTCTACGTCACAATGCCTGCTTCACTATTGTTGGCAATGAGACCAGCCCACGTTGAAACGTAAACAACAAAAAATCCTATAGGGGAAATATAGGTTTGTCTGTCTATTTCGCCAAATATCTCGCAATTTATATATTTCGATTTTTTTCAAGTCAGACACCATTTTAATCAGGATAATCTCCTCTTTCTAATTACATAAGATTGGGCAGCATACTCTGCTGTCATTGATCACTAGACAAAATAGTCCGAAGTTTTCCTTTTTTTCCTACTTCCTCGTTACGCAGACATAAGCACATTTGGCACCATCGAGGTGCGGATATTTACTTTCTACACATGTTGGTATTTTTCAGTTTCGTCCTAAGAACAGATTGTAGTGGTAAAATAAAAAGGATACATATTTTTGTGCCATTTAGGCGAAATTGAATTCTGAGCATCACTCCAGTCAGAAGAGGCTCTGTGAACGTTCGATTCCATTCATTATGTATGGGCTCGCGCTAGTGTTCCAACTTAGCCAATGTTCTTTTGCCAATTTTCAGCCTTGGGTGAATTTTGACTTGTTCTATTGTCCAGCCTACCTGGAGGCTACTAGTACCCTCTTAGGAGAGTCTTCCAATGGACTGGTTAGAGGCCCAAACAACATGGAAAGAGTCAATGGTTGTGTACACAGAAAAGGGGAATGTTTTAAGGTGTAATATACAGAATTCAGGATCCTACTGAGGTTGGTGTTTTGGGAGGTAGGAATAGAATTAGGTCATATATTTGGATGGATTATTATACATTTGGATAGACAGCTCTTTATAGAGAGAGTTGTGGTAATAGGAAGTAGGTAAAAACAGTGTGATTTAGACAGAACAGCAATGGTTTTGGGGGGCAGAAGCGTGCTACAGTAAAGTGAGTGAGAATGCTATAGAGAGAGGAGAAATGCTTTTGGAGTTAAGGACAGAGGTAGACAATAATGTTTTTCAGAAAGTGGTCTGTTTTCAGTTAGAGTGTGTTCTCTGAACAACAGAGTGATGTGTTACTGAATAGGGGTTATTGAGTGGGAGAGGGGAGTGAGACAGACAGACAGACAGACAGACAGACAGACAGACAGACAGACAGACAGACAGCGAGACAGACAGCGAGACAGACAGCGAGACAGACAGCGAGACAGACAACGAGATAGAGGTGGGTACACAGTGCTGTAATTATAGGAAGAGGATGGAGGAAGGGTAAGCACTGTTTGGTGAGACATACGGCCGGCGCTTGCTGCTTCCCAAATTTTCTGTGTGTCTTCTGTGCAGTGCAGTACATGTGTTGTGTGACTGGTTTGAGCTGCAAGGCAAAGCGAGGGGTTTGGGTTAGTGGTTGTGATCCAGGCCACCACCCCATCCCTCCACTATTATCCCCCGCTGACAGGGCCATTACTCTGGGCAGAGGAAAGCGGACCCCCCCCGTCACAGCCCAGTTAATTGTGTGGGGCGTCTGGATATATAAATGTACGTTGCTTCCGGATGCCGGATGCTTTCAGGAGCAGGGCCGTTCTAGTGCAAACGGTCGGTTCATGGACTACTGTTCCATTCATAATCAATCAAAGCTTGGTCCTGCCTGCCTGGCTGGCCAGCTATGGAATGCGGAGTAGACACAGACTGCAGATGCACAGGAAGGACTGTCTTATTGTAGAGTACCTTTTGCTTTATGCCAACTTGGCTGGCTCTTTCTACGGTGTTTGAGTGAGATTAAAGAGGGAAAGTGGCCCTTCCCTTAGTGTGTGTGTCTGTTTGAATAACAGTGTGTGTTGTGTTTTCCCCAGATCAATGGTCAGGATGTGCAGGACAGAAAGGAGGCTGTAGCGGTGCTCTCTAGTGAAGATACTAGGAAATTCGTACTGCTGGTTGCCAGGCCCGAGATACAGGTGAGCTCACGCACACACACACACACACACAGACACACAGACAGACAGACAGAGTACAGTACAGTACAGTACAGTACAGTAGGAACATTGTGTTACTGGTCACCAGACCAGAAATACAGGTGAGTTTACAACCTAGAAAGAAGAAATACATTTTCTTACCTCAGTAAAAGTTTTTTAAACTCTCCCTTTAACACACCCGTACGGTAAACACAGATAGGCCTATACTGAAGGTCCATAGGACCAATAGATCAGTCATTAGAGTTATTTTTATTCATGACATCCTGAGTTATACACAACAGCCAAAACATAAATATACCACTTGTGTTTCTTAGATGAAACACTGCAGGGCTGTTACATGCTCCTGTATAGACCATGGACACCACCTCACATTGTGTTTTATTTCATCGACTTCCAACGGTATGCCATAAAAACTAATGGCAGGCTAATATGCAGTGAGTTCAGGCCCAAGGCCATGGCGAATGGTGTGTGTGTGTGTGTGTGTGTGTGTGTGTGTGTGTGTGTGTGTGTGTGTGTGTGTGTGTGTGTGTGTGTGTGTGTGTGTGTGTGTGTGTGTGTGTGTGTGTGTGTGTGTGTGTGTGTGTGTGTGTGTGTGTGTGTGTGAACGCTTTAAATTCAACTGGGAGTTAAGAAAAATCCCTCACCGAAAAACAATGTTCTTTTTTTCTTCGTTTTTTTTTACGTAGATGCAGAAAGTAAACTGTAGGTCAGTTTCCTCAACAACTAAGAGTCTTAAAGCGAGAGGCTCAACTCCTCCGCTGTTTTTGGTGCCCTGGCTACCACGCTGTGAACGGCTTGAAGCGAACCCGTTCACATGCACAGATACTATGTGTGATGGTGTGAGAGCGAAGGTGTTACATCTCACTCATTTCAATATCCTAGCCCAATGGTCACAGGCCTTTTCTAAGTCGAGATCACTTTCTGAGTAGAAATCACTTTCTCAGTCGAGATCACTTTCTGAGTCGAGATCACTTTCTGAGTCGAGATCACTTTCTGAGTCGAGATCACTTTCTGAGTCGAGATCACTTTCTGAGTAGAGATCACTTTCTCAGTCGAGATCACTTTCTCAGTCGAGATCACTTTCTGAGTCGAGATCACTTTCTGAGTCGAGATCACTTTCTGAGTCGAGATCACTTTCTGAGTCGAGATCACTTTCTGAGTCGAAATCACTTTCTGAGTCGAAATCACTTTCTCAGTCGAGATCACTTTCAAGGTCGAGATCACTTTCTGAGTAGAAATCACTTTCTCAGTCGAGATCACTTTCAAGGTCGAGATCACTTTCTGAGTCGAAATGCAAGTCCAGATCTACCACTCAGATGTTTTCTAAATATGACTTAAAAAACCTAAGCCTGTGCTCCATTAACCAATTAAAAACAGTTCTGTAGCAATGAGGTTTGTACAGTAAGCACTGCATATTGGCTATGCTTGAATTGTCCTGTCATTGTCGTTCTTCTCAGACCATTTTTAAATTATATTTAACAATGGTAGGTATATGATCACACTGGTAATAGATCATTTGTTGTATTACTTGTGAGGCACAGCGGAGTGAGCATAATAATTAGCTTTTTTTCATTTTACTGGACTGATGGCCTGCATCTGATGGTCAGTCTGAGGGGAGGGAGGGAGCAGAGGTGAGGCTGCCTGTCACCAGACCCTCCCTCCCTCCCTCCCTCCCTCCCTCCCTCCCTCCCTCCCTCCCTCCCTCCCTCCCTCCCTCCCTCCCTCCCTCCCTCCCTCCCTCCCTCCCTCGTATTCATTGAGTCTCTCTAGTCATGATTTTTATGATGTGATCTGATTGGCCAGTGGTAGGCCAATAGGTGCACTTGATTTGCTCTCTGGGCCTGCCGGGTAGGCAGAGTCTACCTTCAGACACATGAACTGGTTAAAAATGGGAACACTTTGCCTTCCCTGCGCTAGGCCTGCTGAATCAAGTGCACCTACAGCCAACAAGGCGAAAGGAAAACTAAAATAAGAACGCAAGGCTTTACCTTTGTTTTTTTTTTACATACATCTTTGGTAATCGACTAGGAGTACCCTCGTGATCGATTGGTTGGTGTCCACTATCCTAGCCTATTCATTGGTTTACTGCTTTACTGAAGTTGCAAGATACAGCCCATTGCGAGATACAGCTTTTGATTGCCGATAGATATGCCTAGTGCCTGATGGCCAACCTACCTATACTGTGCCCCTACCCTCGCTCTCTGTCCCACGCTAGCTTGCTATGAAATGCTCTCCTCCATTCCAAAAATACTGAATCTTCGGAGTCGATTTCTAGCGGAATTGAATCTTGACACTCGACTCTGAAGTCGACGTGCAAGGAGTCGAGGAATCAATTATTTTGGAGTCGACTCTCCACCACTATGCCATCGTCGTGTAAAAATGTCCGAGAAAGGTAAGTGACAGCAGCGAAGTCCTGTATGTCAATTCTTTGAGAAGTTAAATGAGAAGGAAATCCAACATTTGTAAGGTGGAATTGAAGTGCAGTAATGGCAGTACAGGTGCTTAACCATCTGAAAGGGACGCACCGTCAGACCAAAACCACTGCTGAAAGTGAATTAACGTGGGATTTTATACATTTTTCTTATTGTTTTAATGGAAAATCCACAAACAATGGCAGTTTAAATGTTAAGAAAATGTTTCCATTTGTCACATCCCTAGTGTGTGTGTGCACCACTGAGAACGGCGGATGAGCCATGAGACAAAATGGAATCTCTTCTTTCACCTTTTGGTAATTAAATAAGTCTCTCACAGTCTAAAGTCCTGGCTTCAACGTTTAGTTTGACACAAGCAGACAAAGAGGTCATGGCGGACACTGATGCTACAACAAGCTGGCCAATCAAGAGTAACCACCAGCTGGCAATTCAAGAGCCATAACAAGCTGGGCACTCAAGAACCACAACAAAACACACATCATGAATTTCTGGCTTTATGAAACTGATGATAGACCATGTACGAAGGTCATGAAAGCCTGACCACTCTGTGTATGTATTGACTCTATCAACAGCTTCATAAAGCAAAATATTAATGTCTTGTTGTGGCACTTGAATGGCCAGCTAGATGGTGTAAAGGTTTCTCATGTTCTGGTTTAAATGGTTCTCTCTATCTCTCTCTCTCTCTCCCTCTCTCTCTCTCCCTCTGTCTCTCCCTCTGTCTCTCCCTGTCTCTCTCTCTGTCTCTCTCTCTCTCTCTCTCTCTCTCTCTCTCTCTCTCTCTCTCTCTCTCTCTCTCTCTCTCTCCCCTCTGTCTCTCCCTCTGTCTCTCTCTCTGTCTCTCTCTCTCTCTCTCTCTCTCTCTATCTATCTATATATAGCTGGAGGAAGCGTGGTTGGATGATGAACACAGTGAATTCCTGGAGCAACTGAAGATGGAAATGTTGGAAGAGCAACAGAGAGAAGAGATGGAGCTAGAGGCACTTCAGGAGAAGGTGAGACCATACTGCCGCAGGGACTGGCCAAAGACGTTCGAAATGTCAGAAACTACACTGGGGGGAGTGCTGTAATAATACTACAGCCTTTTGTGGGGAAAACCTCATTCTGATTGTCTTGTCATGGCTACCCAATGGTTGCATGTTGTGTTTATATTTTTGTTCAGTATAGTTATGAATCTTATTCAAGATTTGTACCTATTTCTTTACATTGGGGCTAATTTCAGTACTAGTTATATAATTATATAATTTTTTCTTTATTACAGACCAAAGGAGAAGAGGATGACATCACTGCCACCTGTTCCTCCAGAACTCAGGACAGTGGGCTGGGGATGTCGTTAAGGAACAGCATCGACGCCCCCGACCACAACGCCCTCCTATCCCACATCCAACGGAGACTTTCCCAGTGTCTGAGGGACAGACAGGACTGTCCCACGCGTCTGGACGAAGAAGAGGAGGAGGAGGAGGATGGGGAAGAGGAGGATGTTGCAGAGGATGGAGATCGGTTCCAGCAGCTCCTGGAGCTGAAGTGTCAGATCCGTAACAGCGGCGAGTATGACCTGATCTATAGCAGACGCAGCACTATAGAGTGTAGGCTGGGAGAGCCGGCCAGTGGAGTGCAGCGTGAGCTCCGCATGCTCAATGACGAGCTCCGTAGCATCGAGCTAGAGTGCCAGAACATCATGCAGGCCCACAAGCTCGGCAAGGGGCCGGTGGGGTCCCAGTGGAACCAGGGGCAGCAAGTGTTTCCACAAATTGTCTGCCCCACACCCAAGAACCAAAGCTCCCACCTGGTGTGTAATGACTCACCTAGAAGAAGCAAGCTGGTGGACATCAACGAGTGTCCGGAGAAGCCGGAGAAGTCAGACAAGGACAGCTCGAGTGCCTACAACACTGCAGAGAGCTCTCGCAGTACGCCACTGGCAATGGACCGCTCTCCTGAGCACTCCCTTCAGAGGAGGATGGTGACCATCACCAACCAGAGGAACCTCCGCAGCAGCATGGCCAGCCTCCACACTACAGCCAGCCCCAGCCCCAAACACCGGCCTCTCCACTGGGCCCCCATCCCAGGCAAGGCCAGCAGCCCAGACCACAGCCTTTACCCCTCCGAGTCGGACAAGGTGGCCCCTGCAGACAACGAAAGGAGTGGGTTGGGGAACTGGAAGGTGAAGCCTCAGCCTCCTCCCAGGGCCTCCCAGATTCCTTACCTATCCCCGTCCCATGACTCCCAGCACCGCCAGCCCAACGGCAACATCCCGGCCCACGCTCGCCACTACCAGAGCTACATGCAGCTGATTCAGCAGCGCTCGGCTGCGGAGTACGCCCAGAGCCAGCTGAGCCTGCTCAGTGGAGTCAAGGAGCCCCAGCTGAGCCCCGCCATCGAGCCTAAGATGGAATGGAAGGTGAAGATCCGTTCGGACGGCACTCGCTACATCACCAAGAGACCAATCAGGGACAAGATCCTGCGGGAACGCGCCCTGAAGATCAAAGAGGAGCGTAGCGGAGGGATGACCACGGACGACGACGCTATGTCCGAGATGAAGATGGGGCGGTACTGGAGTAAAGAGGAGAGGAAGCAGCATCTGGTCAGGGCTAAAGAACAGCGGAGGAGACGAGAGTTCATGCAGCGCAGCCGACTGGAGAGCCTGAGGGAGAGTCCTCAGAGCAGCAGCGAAGGACGCAAAGAGGTCAGCATCATCGAACTGAGCCACAGGAAGATGATGAAGAAGCGCAACAAGAAGATCCTGGACAACTGGATGACCATTCAGGAACTGATGACTCACGGGGCCAAGGCCCCTGATGACCCCAGGGCCAAAGTACATAAGGCCTTCCTGTCGGTCACCACTGTATAATATACAACTAACACATAACATTCTATAGCAGGAACCAGCGAGCTATGGCCCTACCCCGGTGAGCAACATCCCAGGGACCGGTGCTGGTCTCCGGACTGGAATTTGAGAAACACTGATCTACAGTACCCCATGTGGTATTATATACTTGCCTCGTTCAATGTGGCGTTTTTATGAGGGCGATAGGAATATTTTTCACAACTTTGTTACCCGAAAAATAGCATTTTCTAAAGAATTTTAACCAATGGTTTCCATGGCATTAAAAAAATCTGTTTTTCATTATTTCACTCTGTTCCAGAAACACTTTTGTATGAGATTACTGAGCAATTATTTTTCTTAGTTCATCCTGTTCATGTAATTACCTGCATAGTGTTCAATTATTTTCATATTTCTGTTCTGTTATGCAGTGATTCCAACCCACACAGGTCAGAATATTTGTATGTACTCCCTCAGGGGGAGAGGTGTTCAACTGAATGTACAGTACAGAAATCCTACTTCTTGCAGGTCTAGATTTGATAAACCAGCCATTTGATTTATCTTTTAAAGGGACACTTCGGGATTTTGGTATGAAGGAAGTTAGAGGTAGGTTTCCGAGCGAATGCTAACTAGCGTTAGCGCAATGACTGGAAGTCTATGGGTATCAGATAGCATGCTAGCAGATTGGGCTCCTGAGTGGCGCAGCGGTCTAAGGCACTGCATCTCAGTGCTAGAGGCATCACTACATACCCTGGTTCGATTCCAGGCTGTATGACACCTGGCCATGATAGGGAGTCCCATAGGGTGGAGAACAGTTGGCCCAGAGTCATCCGGTTTAGGGTTTGGCCGGGGTAGGCCATCATTGTAAATAAGAATTTGTTCTTAACTGACTTGCCTGGTTAAATATAAAAATGAAAAGTTAAAGATTCCCATAGACTTAGTCATTGCGCTATTAATAACTTCCTTCAAACTGCACGCAGAGACATAAAAATTGTATTCACAAGTTCATCTGACTCTGGGGAAGTAGATAAAGTGCCTCTGCCAAAATCCGAAGTATCCCTTTAAAGGTCATGAACAGTCAAAATAATGTTTTTCATGAAATTGGATAATATTTGGATGAAACTAGATCAAGGTTCTTCTACATTGATAAAGTTTGATCATAGAGTCACTGGTCCCCCCCCATGTCAAAAACTTGGATTCAGGAGGTGGGATTATTAAGGGGATAGGGTGGCATCACTCTAACCCTCTCATTTTAATACACCAATGGTAACAGGATATTCTCTTACCTAATTTAAATAAGTGCCGCCTTGTAACCAACATTGGAGAAGGTGTGTTTGCAGAAAGGCATGGTTTTGAATAGTTAGATAGCTACTCTGCTAGTGAAAACATATCAGCACCGTAGGGTGTCAGCAAATACAATTAAACGTTTACCCTATTCATCTATAATGGCAAAGATACTTAGTTGAAGTCAGAAGTTTACATACACCTTAGGCAAATACATTTAAACTCAGTTTTTCACAATTCCTGACATTTCATCCTAGTAAAAATTCCCTATCTTAGGTCAGTTAGGATGACCACTTTATTTTAAGAATGTGAAATGCCAGAATAATAATAGAGAAAATTATTTATTTAATCTTTTATTTCTTTCATCACATTCCCAGTGGGTAAGAAGTTTACATACACTCAATTAGTTTTTGGTAGCATTGCCTTTAAATTGTTTAACTTGGGTCAAACGTTTCGGGTAGCCTTCCACAAGCTTCCCACAATAAATTGGGTGAATTTTGGCCCATTCCTCCAGATAGAGCTGGTGTAACCAAGTCAGGTTTGTAGGCCTCCTTGCTCGCACACGCTTTTTTCAATTCTGCCCACAGATTTTCTATGGGATTGAGGCCAGGGCTTTGTGATGGCCAGTCAGGAAGCTAAAGCTTGGTCGCAAATGGGTCTTCCAAATGGACAATGACCCTAAACATATTTCCAAAGTTGTGGCAAAATGGCTTAAGGACAACAAAGGTGTCCTTAAGTACCTTGACTTTATTGTCCTTCAGCCATTTTGCTACAACTTTGTAAGTATGCTTAGGGTCATTGTCCATTTGGAAGACCCATTTTCAACCAAGCTTTAACTTCCTGACTTATATCTTGCGATGTTGCTTCAAAATATCCACATAATTGTCCTGCCTCATGATGCCATCTATTTTGTGAAGTGCACCATTCCCTCCTGCAGCAAAGCACCCCCACAACATGATGAAGCCACTCTAGTGCTTCATGGTTGGGATGGTGTTCTTTGGCTTGCAAGCCTCCCCCTTTATCCTCCAAACATAACGATGGTCATTATGGCCAAACAGTTCTATTTTTTTTTATCAGACCAGAGGACATTTCTCCAAAAAGTATGATCTTTGTCCACATGTGCAGTTGCAAACCGTAGTCTGTCTTTTTTATGGTGGTTTTGGAGCTTTGGCTTCTTCCTTGCTGAGTGGCCTTTCACGTTATGTCGATATAGGGCTTGTTTAACTGTGGATATAGATACTTTTGTACCTGTTTCCTCCAGGATCTTCACAAGGTCCTCTGCTGTTGTTCTGGGATTGATTTGCACTTTTCGCACCAAAGTACGTTAATCTCTAAGAGACAGAATGCATCTCCTTCCTGAGCGGTATGACGGCTGCGTGGTCCCATGGTGTTTATACTTGCGTACTATTGTTTGTACAGATGAACGTGGTACCTTCGGGCATTTGGTTCATACTTTGGATCAATTTCCAGACTTGTACAAAAAAAAAATTCTGCAGTCTTGGCTGATTTCTTTTAATTTTCCCATGATGTCAAGCAAAGAGGTACTGAGTATGAAGGTAGGCCTTGACATACATCCACAGGTACACCGCCATTTGACTCAAATGATGTCAATTAGCCTATCAGAAGCTTCTAAAGCCATGACAGAGGCACAGTCAACTTAGTGTATGTAAACGTCTGACCCACTGGAATTGTGATACAGTGAATTATAAGTAAAATAATCTGTCTGTAAACAATTGTTGGAAAAATTACTTGTCATGCACAAAGTAGATGTCCTAACTCACTTGCCAAAACTATAGTTTGTTAACAAGAAATTTGTGGAGTGGTTGAAGAACTAGTTTTAATGACTCCAACCTAAGTGTATGTAAACCTCCGACTTCAACTGTATATGTCTAGGTTTTCAGCCAGCATGGAAGAGAGGGGGGGGTCGTTCAAAACACTGATGCAGTTGTCATGTCAACACATCCGTCAGTACTGCTGTGAACCGCATCACAAGAGACATGCCAAACAGGATTTATTTTATTTTTAAAGATTGACATTATTGATGCAATTTCAATGTTGTTTGAGTTGCTTTGTGAATAACCAAATTTGCTTGAGATGATTTTACTGTAAAACTGCTCACTGCATCCAAGTTGCTTGACATTTCAAAGAGATGCCAGTCAAGGCGAGCTCATGAATATCAGCTTCCTGCCTTCTCAGCCTGTTCTTTTAATACTTTCTGGTAGTTTGCAGTGAGAGAAAAAGTTCCTCAAATTTCGAGCATTTCTATCCAAAACAGATATTATGGGTGATACTTTAGTCTTTCAAAAAGCTATTTTAGATGTGAATCAGAATGACTCTTCGAGACCTTTAAGATGTGAACACTTATTTGAAAATCCAAATGCCTAATGTTTAAGTTTTAATGTCCAGGACTTTCTGCTGATTCCACACACTCATACAACTAAAAGTACCACCATTGATTTACCAAATAATGACACATTTCTTCAAAACAAGATAGTAAAGAGAGAACTTGGATTGAATGCTTACATTTTCTACATGCATAAAAGGGACCAATGTTGAAATGATACTTTTATAGTATCACAAAAAAACTGTGGACTATTTGCAACCATTTGAATTGTAAAGGGTTATTTTATTTCAAGAGGCTTTGAAGATGATCTGTGATATGTTACCCCTCTGGTATTATATTACATTACTGCAATGCAATGTAGTACTGGTACACCCTCTCTTCATACGATTTAGCATATTTATGTTCACATTATCCTTTATTTGTACATATTGTACAATGTTAAAGTTTCTGAACATAACCTAAACAGTTTCCAATTCAATTCAAAACATTTGTATCGTTCTCTGGTGCTGCTCAAAGTTGAGCTCAAGCTTCATCTTAAAATAAGTTAAGAGTACTATTTTTTAACAATGGCGGATCATTGAGTAGCACACGCACACTCTGTACCCTTGTACTTACTAGTTATGGATTGGATGACTGCCGGTGTGCAGGACTCATAACTTGGCAGTACATTTCCCAATTGTGAAATCAGGTTTCCATACACAATAACTACACACATTTCAGTCTGGTTCAGTGTACTACATAAAACGTACTTGTTGAAAATGCCTAATTTTCAGTTAAAATATTGTAAATTTGAACTTTGAAACCAACTCCTGTATTTGTTTTATGTCAATGGTCTTATATCGAGTAATATGTAGTTAGCACACTTGTAGCCGGGTAAGCGTGTGGTATAATTGTGTTCATTGCAAAATGAAATGAGAATAAATTATTGTTTTGTTTTTCTTTAGGAAACCCCTGCAGCACTGTGTTGACTCTGTCCTTCAGTCTAGTTTTCTATTCACAAGACACCATATTGCTTGTAACCCAATTATGTGTAAAATGCCTGTCAAAGGGCTGCCCCTTTACCTTTGTGGCAAATTTGCTGCAAACTAAATAGTAATAGTATGCCACAAAAATGTTGCCAAAAGTTTGCAAACGTTTTCCAGAGTTTTTTTTGATGACCAATCAGGGGGATTAGACATATCTGTTGGAAAATGAAAACCAATCTGTCTAGCTAGCTACCTACCAAAGTTGTCCGGTGAGTGTTAACTTATTAATTCAACTTTCTAATAAACTTTAACATTTTATTAGCTAAATGAATCCTAGTTAGCAATGTCATGTTTTATGGGATAGAGTGAAACACATTTTGTTGATACCAGTTTTAATCTATCAGCACCACTGACTGACTGGCTAGCTCGTAACTAGATATCGTTAGCTATCAAATTTTTTGCACAATTCATGTGATATGTAGCTAGATAGATAACTAATGATTTGCATTTTAATACCAATATGCATGTCGACTACTTGTCTCTTTCCAGTGATCCCGCCGACCAAGGATGGGTCTGATGAACTATTTGGCGTCACAGCTAGCCTAATGTTAACCTAGCAGGGTTTCCTTGAATGCAGCCCGCGACGCGGTTAACCATTGTGGCTGGGACCGCGGATTTCCCCGGGTTTGTGGCTGTCTAGATCCCTGCTGTTTGTTGTTTGCAATCTTCCCTGTGACCTGCCCTGTCTGGAACTGCGATGAGTAACAGCGTAGCCTACTTTGCTAGCTACCATGACAAGGACCAAAGCCGGCGGGAGTACCGTTGAGGACAGTGTTGTCTCTCTATCAGACGTGAAGAATCTTTTAAACAAACAAAAAGAGGCCTACAACAAGAAAATAACTTCAAGTATTTTGTCCAAATACTTGTGGATTCTACTAATAAAAGAATGGACAACCTGGCCAGAGAGGTCCAGGACTTGAAGAACATTTTGCAGTTCTCCCAGGGTCAGCTCAATGAGTTGAAACAGGAGAACGGCAAGATGACAGCAATCTCTAAGTCATTGAGAGAGGACGTCAGTTCTGTGTGTGAATCCATGATAACAATGACCAATAAATCAGACTCTCAGTTCTCAAATCAGATCTCGAGGGACAATGCGGAAACAACGTGGTTGTGGACGGATTTGCAGAATCTCCACATTAGACTTGGATGTAGTCTGAGGACAAAGTGAGGGCAATGATCTCTGAGAAATTGAAGATGGACCACAGGAAGATTGAGGTGGAGCGTGCTCACAGGACTGGAAAACCCACTACCGACCCAAGTGATAGGCCCAGGCCAATAGCGGTCAAGTTCCTGAGGTTCATGGACAAGGTAGCTGTAGCTGCTCATTGTCCACCCTCTTTCCCAGAAGCCTGGAAGGGATGATAGAGCCAAGCCTATGGGTTCATAGCTTCAACCCCACCTCACACACACACACACACCATTTGATTAATAGACTACTGAATGTATATTTTTTCTCTTGCTTTGTTTGCTCTTTTCAGTATTATGTCTATCTCTGATAAGCTACCCAGGAAAGGGCTGAAAATAGCCCATATTAATATACAGTGGGGAGAACAAGTATTTGATACACTGCCGATTTTGCAGGTTTTCCTAATTACAAAGCATCTAGAGGTCTGTAATTTTTATCATAGGTACACTTCAACTGTGAAATCTAAAACAAAAATCCAGAAAATCACATTGTATGATTTTTAAGTAATTCATTTGCATTTTATTGCATGACATAAGTATTTGATCACCTACCAACCAGTAAGAATTCCGGCTCTCACGACCTGTTAGTTTTTCTTTAAGAAGCCCTCCTGTTCTCCACTCATTACCTGTATTAACTGCACCTGTTTGAACTCGTTACCTGTATAAAAGACACCTGTCCACACACTCAATCAAACAGACTCCAACCTCTCCACAATGGCCAAGACCACAGAGCTGTGTAAGGACATCAGGGATAAAATTGTAGACCTGCACAAGGCTGGGATGGGCTACAGGACAATAGGCAAGCAGCTTGGTGAGAAGGCAACAACTGTTGGCGCAATTATTAGAAAATGGAAGAAGTTCAAGATGACGGTCAATCACCCTCGGTCTGGGGCTCCATGCAAGATCTCACCTCGTGGGGCATCAAGGAAGGTGAGGGATCAGCCCAGAACTACACTGCAGGACCTGGTCAATGACCTGAAGAGAGCTGGGACCACAGTCTCAAAGAAAACCATTAGCAACACACTACGCCGTCATGGATGAAAATCCTGCAGCGCACGCAAGGTCCCCCTGCTCAAGCCAGCGCATGTCCAGGCCCGTCTGAAGTTTGCCAATGACCATCTGGATGATCCAGAGGAGGAATGGGAGAAGGTCATGTGGTCTGATGAGACAAAATAGAGATTTTTGGTCTAAACTCCACTCGCCATATTTGGAGGAAGAAGAAGGATGAGTACAACCCCAAGAACACCATCCCAACCGTGAAGCATGGAGGTGGAAACATCATTCTTTGGGGATGCTTTTCTGCAAAGGGGACAGGACAACTGCACCGAATTGAGGGGAGGATGGATGGGGCCATGTATCGTGAGATCTTGGCCAACAACCTCCTCCCCTCAGTAAGAGCATTGAAGATGGGTCGTGGCTGGGTCTTCCAGCATGACAACGACCCGAAACACACAGCCAGGGCAACTAAGGAGTCGCTCCGTAAGAAGCATCTCAAGGTCCTGGAGTGGCCTAGCCAGTCTCCAGACCTGAACCCAATAGAAAATCTTTGTAGGGAGCTGAAAGTCGTGTAGCTAGCTATGTAGCCGATCTGTGTATGGACCGTTTAAAATGTTTTGTATGAATATTAGTTCTGAACAGTGGCTTTAATGGTTTCCACCAATCCCCAGGAATTTGCAGAAAATGACTGTTACACACATGACTGTTACATGTAAATATTATAATGTTAATAGTAGCTAGCTAGCTATGAACCTCAGCTATCATAGCCGGTTGTATTGACTTCAAGTCACTCGGAATGGCATCAATGAAGACTATGGATTGAGTAGAATATAATATAACTTTATTGTGCCAAGGATGCAAGTCGTATATACATTATTACCAAGCATGAGTTTCCCACATTGCAGCCTGTACATTGAATATATTCACTGATCATGTACTCTACCTTGGCAAATAACGGTACGGTTCAGGTATGAATGTCAGTGAGACATTCTTTTCCAGTCCTATCCAATACCAGGAGTATCAAACTCCAGTCTTTGAATGTTGCTGTGTTTGCATGTATGTATTACAATTATGCACATAAACAGTGTTAACCAATCCTGGTCCTGGGACCTCAATGGTTACACATTGTAACTCTGTGTTAGACTAGAAGACATGATTTAACTAGTTAATAGCTGATTTGTAATTCATATATACAGGACCAGAATGTAAAAAAGGCAGTACACTTCCTTTGCGTCATGGAATCCATCTACATAATCTGAGGACACAGGATTGGTGTAGCATTTCATCAACTTTTAATTTGATTGATTCAACCTTTATTTAACTAGGCAAGTCGGTTAAAAACAAATTCTTACTTACAATGACGGCCTACACCGCCCAAACCCGGACGACACTGGGCCATTTGTGAAAAGCTTTATTTAAAGTTCATTATCCAAGTGTCATAATTACATAATACATGCATTATAAATATTAAAATTGTAAGTTGAATCTGTACTTCAGTGCACATCTGGTATGCATTATAAAAACAGAGAGGAAGAAAGAGAAGGTAGGGAGAGAGGTATGAGTGTCAAAGACCGAAAGGGAAAGAGATACGAACAGAAGAGCAGGGAAGACAGTGTTTAATTAATTAATTACAGTGCTACTGAACTTCCTATTCCCTCAGGTCATCACAGTTACATAATAGTGATTCTAGTGGTGTCTCCTATCCAGCCCTGGGCTCCCAGTCGGCCTAAGGGTTATCTTCATAGCGGGTGAGGTGGAGATGACGGAACTGGGAGTTGGCATCCTCTCTCACATCAAAACATACCTGCAGACGAGAGAGATGGAGAGAGCAAGATGGCATGATTAAGCCTTGTGTCTTTTCAATTCTAACACTTTGTCAGTCATAATGATCAGGTGGTGAAATACAAAACTGACCTTGGATCATTAACTCTGGTACTACTACATCTCTATCTGTATTTCAATGTAAAGCATCTCTTTAATAATACTTCCTGCTGACCCTACCAAGTGACCTTTCACCTCTGATCATGCTGTGCCCTCTATTTCAGGTAGTTCAGAACCTAGAGGATTTAGGGATGAAGTGAGGGAGGGAGACTTATTGAGAAAATACGATAGTTAAAGAGACAGTGTTCAAAAAGAACCTCCGTGGGCTTGTGCGTAGTGTAGTCAATTGCACAAGGTGTTGCCAAGGAACAGCACCCTCTTCGAAGAAGTAGGAGGTGAAGATCACCCGCACTAGGATTGCCTCCTGTGCTGCGTTGTTGGCCCCCACCTGTGCAACATCCTGCAGAGCAGTAGACCTCTCCTCTGGCACACGGCTGAGAGCTGCAGGTCCCCTCCTGGTCCTCGTGAGCACTGATTCTCATTGACCCAGGATCTACATCTCCCACATTGCCATCGATAACCAATAGTACAACCTTAATGGAATCTTGAAAGACTTAACTTTTAAACATTTACATTTTAATCATTTAGCAGACGCTCTTATCCAGGTCGGCTGACAGTAGTGAGTGCATAAGTGTTCATACTGGTTCCCCCGTGGAAATTGAACCCACAACTTTGGCATTGCAAGCGCCATGCTCTACCAACTGATCTACACCGGACTAGAGCCAGAGCCTCTTAGTGAAGAGGCATCTCCGGGATGCTGGCCTTCTAGGCAGATTTCCTCTGTCCAGTGTCTGTGTTCTTTTGCCCATCTTAATATTTTATTTTTATTGGCCAGTCTGAGATATGGCTTTTTCTTTGCAACTCTGCCTAGAAAGCCAGCATCCCGGAGTCGCCTCTTCACTGTTGACGTTGAGTGGTGTTTTGTGGGTACTTGTGAGGTGTCTGTGTCTCAAACTAGACACTCTAATGTACTTGTCCTCTTGCTCAATTATGCACCGGGACTCCCAACTCCTCTTTCTATTCTGGTTAGAGCCAGTTTGTGCTGTTCTGTGAAGAGAGTAGTACACAGCATTGTACGATATCTTCAGTTTCTTGGCAATTTCTCTCATGGAATAACCTTCATTTCTCAGAACAAGAATAGACTGACGAGTTTCAGAAGAAAGCTTTTTGATTCTGGACATTTTGAGCCTGTAATCGAACCCACAAATGCTGATGCTCCAGATACTCAACTAGTCTAAAGAAGGGCAGTTTTATTGCTTCTTTAATCAGGACAACAGTTTTCAGCGGTGCTAACATAATTGCAAAATGGTTTTCTAATGATCAATTAGCCTTTTAAAATGATAAACTTGGATTAGCTAACACAATGTGCCATAATGGGCCTCTGTACGCCTATGTAGATATTCCATTAACAATCTGCTGTTTTCAGCTACAATAGTCATTTACAACATTAACAACTACTTTGTATTTATGATAAATGTTATGTTATTTTAATGGACAAAAAAAGTTTTTCTTTCAAAAACAAGGACATTTCTAAGTGACCCAAACTTTTGAACGGTAGTGTACATTACATGCACAGCTACCATAGACAGTCTTGCCATTTTACCATACTTGCTTTATTGGTAATTTGCATAAATATTCTGTCACAGTGACCAACCTGACACAACACACATATCACAGGCTGAGTGCAGCTCATGGGCACTTAGGGGTAAAGTGCCTTGCTCAAGGGCAAAACAGCAGTAGGTGGTATAAAGAGATATTGTAGATGGTAACCTTCTGGCTGACTGATCACTCCCTGCAGATTTCCCAGCAGGCAGCTCAGGGATTTAAATATCAGCCTGCCTTTCTAACCTCAAAGCTACTGCCGTCCCTATTCATTCTGCTCTTTCCTCACTCCCTTGCCTTTGTTCAGCCATTTGACCTGGTTTATCAACCCTTCCCTCAAAGTATTTCATTTAGAGATATGGTTGAAACTATCCCTTAACATCTCCCCCCTAGCGGTTAAGAGCAGTGGGCCAGTAACTGATAGGTCGCTGGTTCAAATCTGCCGCCCTGCCCTTGAGCAAAGGCAACAACTGCTCCCTGGGCGCCGGGATGTCGATTAAGGCAGCTCCCCGCACCCGTCTGATTCAGAGAAATGCAGAAGACACATGCTGGTTTAATGCATTCAGTTGTGCAACTGATTAGGTACCCCCTTTTACCTCTCACCCTCTCTTTCGTAGTGGAAGAGATGGACCAGGATACGCTCTTGCTTTTGGATGACTCAACTATAGCCTGACGTTAAAGAAGAACATAAAACACGCAGTGAGTATTCTATAAACACCATCTTTTTTTCTAAACGTGTGGAGGTCCTCTGGACACACACATGAATACATAGGACTGTGGACACACCAAGCGACACACCAAGCTGGAGCAGTGGCCAGGTCTTGCCAGGTACATGTCGAAAGATTTGTTGTGTATTTTGAAAACTGATTGTTAAAAGAAATGTATAATTCATTGAATACTTTGTGCTCGCAACAGAGTGAGCACAAAGAAGGGGGTGGCGCTAAGGGGCTGTGTGGCTGTGGGTGTATGAGTGAGAAAGACACAGAGAGCCAACCAGTAGAAACAGCCCCCTTTATTATCAACATGGTGAAAGACACTGAAGTCAGGACAACTTCAAGAGTTAGGTGTTAGCCAGACAAGTGATTAACTGCAATGGAACATAAATAGTTTGTCTGGCTACAACATAACACAATTTGAAGTCCTATGGGGCAGAGTCTCACGCGCATTAGAAACAGCATTGGGTGTGGTTACAGTGGGAACATGTGGATCTGAGGAAGTGTGATGTCATACATTTTTGTGGATATGTAAATAAATGTTAAGTTGTCTATTGTTTTTGTCAATGTATGTTTTTGTTTGTAAAAAAAAAAAAAAAAGGTTAAATGAAATATTACTAAAAAAGTACACCCACCTGTAGCACGCGCTCCAGCAGGTGTATCTCACTGATCATCCCTAAAGCCAACACCTCATTTGGCCGCCTTTTGTTCCAGTTCTCTGCTGCCTGTGACTGGAACGAATTGCAAAAATCGCTGAAGTTGGAGACTTTTATCTCCCTCACTATCTTCCTCAGGATCGCTGCAGCTGTACATATTCTATCGGGAAATAGTCCACCCAATTTACCTACCTCATCCCCATACTGTTTATATTTATTTACTTTTCTGCTCTTTTGCACACCAGTATCTCTACCTGTACAGTATATTTACTACATTTAGTATGTAGATGTTCTTTCTCTGAAGGAAGTTAATTTAAAGTTATGTGATTTAGTCTTGTAGAGGCATTTCAATGTTTACCACACAGTAACCAAAAACCTGATCTAATTTGCAAATTTATACTGAGTTTGCAGCAAACAGAATGTTCGCCACAAATTTCCCAACATTAATTTGCATGTGAAAATATGAGCTTACCGAACATTTGCGGTAAACAGTAGAATGTTCGTCACAAGTTTCCCAGAATTGCTTGCCAGAAGTTCACAAGTTGCTGAAAGTTTACTGCAACAGTTTGACACAAAACTAATTTGCATGTGAAGATATGAGCTTTCTGCAAATTTGCAGCAAATTGGCCAAATGTTTGCCACAACTGTTTGCCAGAAGCTTTTTTTTGGGCTGGATGGGTTTCAAACAGCAAAATGAACTCTAACAGGCAGAAAATCCAGACTTTGGTCTGTAAAACTGATTTGAGCTTTCTTGGAGAACTCAAACCAAGAGCTTACGTCACGTTTATCACGTAAGTTGAGAATCTTCCAGCATCATTATCTTGTGCAGTTTTACTGAGATATTCACAGTTTATAAAGAAAATCTTAAAATCTTCATACATATTGCATTTCTTGGGAAGTCAGTGTCAAGAGATTATTTCACATTATAAAAAGGGGAGTTCGAGCCCTGAATGCTGATTGGCCGACCGCCAATAACAAAACATGTATTTTTTACTGCTCTAATTACGTTGGTAAGCAGTTTATAATAGCAATAAGGCACCTTGGGGGTTTGTGATATATGGCCGCATTGCAGCGTGCTTAAGAACAGTCGATAGCCGTAGTATATTGGCCATATACCATACCCCCTCATGCCTTATTGCTTAATGAGAATAGTCTGACTAAGAAAAGAGAAAGAAGATAACAGGCTTGTTCATGGACTCATTTACACCTCAAATTCTTCCCCTGAAATATACATATCTCTCCTTTTGTTTCACCTGCTGTTATCATGAACTTATTAAACAGAAGGAGATTTCAATTATAATCACCTTCCACATGGGTGGCTCTCAGTTCATTAAAATGTAATGTATCAACCACTAAATCGTTTCAATGGCCTGTCATGAAGTGTGAGGCGAACCATTGGGACACTCCGACATTCCTTATATTATCTTTCGTTTTAAATTTACGAATATGTTTGAAATTGGAGTGTCACGCCTAAAGACTTTTTATTTTATATATTTATTTATTTAACTAGGCAAGTCAGTCAGTTTCTTATTTACAATGACTGCCTACCCCGGCCAAACCCGGACGACACTTGGCAATTGTGCGCTGCCCTATGGGACTCCCAATCACGGCCGGTTATGATACAGCCTGGAATCGAACCAGGGTCTATAGTGACGCCTCTAGCACTGAGATGCAGTGACCTAGACCGCTGCATGGCGCAATGAAAAATGATGTAATTTTTTGAGACTATTGAGCTATCTATAGTGGTACAACTGAGAAGGTATGATTCTTCCCTGATGTTAAATGATTGTCTAGACTCTAGTGGAAAGGAGTTTCATTTACTCACAGAGATATGTGTCTAAACTCCTTATTTCACAATGGACATTCATACTACCATCACGTTCACATCTCACCATCACGTTCACATCAATTCACACCATCACATTCACATCACACCATCACATTCATATCACACCATTGTCATGACGTTGGCCTGGGGGAAGGTTTATGACAGTCAAAAATACCTCTTCCCCCCTTTTTCCTCTCTCTACCCTACTGATGTTACATTTGCAAACACCTTGGTTAACATAGAGATTTTGGGAACATCAGAAGGTGGGGGGAAATGAACGATATTCTGGTAATCCGACCAATTGAACATATGCGTGGTACTTAATGAATATGATGTCAGTTCAGTTGTCATCTGAGACATTCTCATCAATGATAAGATGACATAAACTCTACAGTGGAAAGTCTACACATCAGAGTTATCGGATTCACATGGAACTGTTGTTCAATTTAAATGTTTGAATATGAAATTATTCCTGATGGGATGAAATGTGATTTCAGCTTCTAAAATGTGAGAATTGGGTTTGTATAAGTTTAGGGCTCTGCTCAATCCCTGTGAAGGTACATGGGCTGTAAAACATTTCAAACACGACCTCCTCTCCCTTCCTATATAAAGCCTTGATGACAATATAACCATCTGTTCCGAGGATGTGAGGAAGACGGTCCGATGTCAGAATGGTTCAGATAATAACTACAGAACGAAGCCAACATCAGCGTGAGCTTTGGTTGCGAACGGTATGAACTTTGAACTCTTATTCACTACAGAAGTGATACCTCCTAGCTGTTGAGTTAGCAACAGCAGCTGCAAACGAGGGTTAGGAAGGAACAGACAGAGTATCCCGTCTATCACACAACGACGTTACTATAACGTATCCAATTGACCACCAGAGACATTCTTGAAAGGACTCGGTTGGGCAACACGGCCTTCCATCTACCACCAACCTACCGAAGCGCAGCTCAGAGTAAATATTTATTGCATTTTCGTTTTCCAAAGGGCGGTAATTTAGAATGCATAAATTACTGTATTTATGATAGCACAGCTTCTTCCTTTGGTTCTCAGTCTTCCCGCTCTTTCACTCAAACCCAGCCCCTTTTCTTTTGTGTAACAAGCTGTCATATCTGTTCCGCCCGCTAGGGACACTTTCCTTTATGACGTAATTTGTAATCAAGTTATGATTAATTATGTGTATGTGTAATTCTGTGTGATTAGTTAGGTATTTAGTAAATAAATAATTAAACCCAATTTTGTATTGCTGATTCAACTTGTTAGCCAGGGTTCGTGAAGATAACCAAGAATTTACAACTTTCAGATGAGACTGAATTAAGGTGACGATTAATATTGACTGCTATTGATGTAAAATATTACTAGGTCTTTAAGAGTTTATTCGGAAGATAACAGCTCTATAAATATTATTTTGTGGTGCCCCGACTCTCTAGTTAATTATATTTAGCTCAATCAGGTAATATTAATTACAGAGAAATTATTTTATAGAATAGCATGTCATATCACTTAATCGGGCATAGCCAAAGACACGACGCCATCATACATCATACCATCACATTTACATCATCACATCACTCTCTCTTGGCCAAGAGTTGAGGAGAGACTGACTGCATCACTTCTTATTTTTATAAGAAATATTAAAGTGTTGAAAATCCCAAATTGTTTGCATAGTCAACTTACACACAGCTCTGACACACACACTTATCCCACCAGACATGCCACCAGGGGTCTTTTCACAGTCCCCAAATCCAGAACAAATTCAAGAAAGCGTACAGTATTATACAGAGCCCTTATTGCATGGAAATTCCTTCCATCTCATATTACTCAAATAAGCAACAAACCTGGTTTCAAAAAACAGATAACGCAACATCTTTCAGCACAACACCTCCCCCCATTTGACCTAGATAGTTTGTGTCTATACACTGTTATGTAGGCTACATGTATGTATTTCTGTCCTTGAGCTGTTATTGTCTATTGATATTCTGTGTTATTTCATTCTGTATTATGTTTCATGTTTTGTGTAGACCCCAGGAAGAGTAGCTGCTGCTTTTGCAACAGCTAATGGGGATCCTAATAAAATTCCAAAATCACATTCACACCATCACATTCACATCACACCATCACACATACAGTTTGCCATTTAGCAGACGCTATTATCCAAAGCAACTTACAGTTGTGTGAATACATTTTACATATGAGTGGCGCCGGGAATCGAGACATGCTCTACCAAATGAGCCATACATCAAACCATCACATTCACACCATCACATCAAACCTTCACATCAAACCATCACATTCACACCATGACATCAAACCATCACATTCACACCATCACATCAAACCTTCACATTCACACCATCACATCAAACCATCACATTCACATCAAACCATCACATTCACACCATCACATCAAACCATCACATTCACACCATCACATCAAACCATCACATTCACACCATCACATCAAACCATCACATTCACACCATCACATCAAACCTTCACATCAAACCATCACATTCACAATATGACATCAAACCATCGCATTCACACCATCACATCAAACCTTCACATCAAACCATCACATTCACACCATGACATCAAACCATCACATTCACACTATCACATCAAACCATCACATTCATACCATGACATCAAACCATCACATTCACACTATCACATCAAACCATCACATTCACACCATCACATCAAACCATCACATTCACACCATCACATCAAACCATCACATTCACACCATCACATCAAACCATCACATTCACATCAAACCATCACATTCACACCATCACACAAAACCATCACATTCACACCATTACATCAAACCATCACATTCAGGGTGACTTTCAGATATAGTCTGTCCTCCTCCTCCGTCATAATGGTCATAATGAATACCGGCTATTCCAACCCACCCCGGTCCTTCTGGGCACACAAAAACCCTTTACGCAATGACTAAACATTAAGCTCCAGACCTTGGTTTGAGAAGTACACTCCCTTGCACCAACCCCAAAGCCCAAATCCCTTCTCACATTTGTCAATTCACATGGTCTTCACATACAGAGACCATTAAAATGCCGAATGACGCTGCAAAGCTGTGTGGGTTGCACCAACTGGCCAGGGCCAGCACTGCTGAGCGCTTGGCCCACGAGCAATCTCTCTCAGTCACTCACACACATTTTGGAGAGCTAGGCTAACCCTTTAGAAACCAGCTAATTAACGTTATGGTGAAGAAGAGGAAGAAGAAGAAGACTCCAGAAAGATCCAGGCCGCCTTCCACACGGCACACTATTCACTACACAGGTAGTAAAGGGAATAGGGACCAGAGCCCTGGTCAAAAGTAGTGCACTATATAGGGAATAGGGACCAGAGCCCTGGTCAAAAGTAGTGCACTATAAAGGGAATAGGGACCAGAGCCCTGGTCAAAAGTAATGCACTATGTAGGGAATAGGGACCAGAGCCCTGGTCAAAAGTAGTGCACTATATAGGGAATAGGGACCAGAGCCCTGGTCAAAAGTAGTGCACTATATAGGGAATAGGGACCAGAGCCCTGGTCAAAAGTAATGCACTATAAAGGGAATAGGGTGCCATTTGGAATGCACCCCATTCAGGTGTAATTAAGTCTATTGACAGCGCTGGCATTTGTCATCCAGCAGTTTAAATACCAGGCCTGACAAAAATGTCAAACAGATAGCAACGCTGACGCGTCCCCACTGCCACCTCCTCAGCTATAACTTACACACACACACACACACACACACACACACACACACACACACACACACACACACACACACACACACACACACACACACACACACACACACACACACACACACACACACACACACACACACACACACACACTGCCTCCTATTATGAATGTTTGGTGATAACCTTTAGGATTCCCTGAACAGAAAAAACGACAAATTCCCTCTCATTATCCGGCAGAGAAAGGCTTGGATTTATAGATGTGATGCTGATCCTTTAGACTCACGAGACAGTAGTGTGGACAATCTATAGTCTATTGTGTTTCCCCGGCAGACCTGGGTTCAAATACTACTTGAAATCATTTCAAATCATTCATCTGTGATGATTGACCATGCCTGGCTTAATGGACCAATAGAAAAGTCCCAAAACTGCAAACCACGCGCACTTGGCACTCCAGGCAGGGTACAGCAAACGCTCGAAGTATCCGTAAGATTTCAAGTAGTACTTGAACCCGTGTCTGCATCGCCGGGTAAGGCTATCTTGGGATGAATGAGGCATGTAACCAAGGTAATTGCAGCCGATGATGTGCCTCCTGATGTCACTTTGGGAAATTGATGACCGGTTAGATCTTTGATTTCGCAGCTATAGTATCATGGTAATGAGCTCCTACTCTGCCAGATGTACCGTGGTAGTGGAGCCTATAGAAGCTGCATGTGGACATGGGTGCTAAAGAGTCATCTTGCTGAGCCAGCTGCTCTGAATAGCAGTCTTAATCAAGCAACCGGCACACCATTGTGTGTCGATCGGTCGATAGAGGATTTGTAATGATGTGTGTTGTATGATAATAAAGCGGTTTAATTGCATTGTGTTCAAAGCACAGCAGTAGCAGGGTGTTATGAATCACTGCAGCAACATAAAGTAAATCCCATCTTGTACTGGTATAATGGTAGTCTTTCGTGATCTCTTGGTGGTGGAGGCAGAGAAGGGTACAGCCAGAGATCATGAACTAGACTGTTCCAGTTGATGTTGGACAACAAACAGCAAAACCCACCTCCCTTAAGATGACCACGTTACGTTAACACATGTATAGAATGTTATCCCATGCCCTATAGTAGCCCCTTTTGTTTACCTCGTGTACACATCCTCTGTACACCTGCTGTAACAGCTGTTCGGGCCACTCGCCATTCTGCTGCATGAAGGTCATTCAAGAAGCTCAGTTACAGTTCTCTGGGCATTGGTTCAGTTGGTTTGCGTTGTGGTGATCTGTGATCCCACCAAGAAGACTACCACAACTTTTTAAATACTAACTTTTCTGAGTGGCTCGTATATTTCAGTCATTCGTTTGCTGGTCTGAAATAATTCTACTGCAGGATTAATACGCACTCCTCTGGCTCAGCGGCTCGGGAAACGTGCTCCAACAACTGTCTGTCGTACTGTAAATGCTTGCAGAAAGATAAATCATGCTGCAGGCAGCATAGAGAAGAAAAAGGTTTGTGGAGCCACACAGCAAGACCCTGCTCAACACTCAAATTCCAGAACTAATCATTTGGGTGGCTGATGCAGTTCGTGATCGATAGCCTATTGGGCAAATCTCTTTCGTGCCAGTCAAACATTTGCATTCCGTTCACAATCTAGTCTGGGTTGCAGCCGCAACTAGACTTCGTTTCAAAGGTATCAATAAATCATCTTATTTGTGTGCCTATCAATCACAAATTACATTGTTCAAAGCACAGTTTTCTAAGTTTCAGTCACTGATGACAGCAAATAAACCCCTATGGTGAACGACAGTCTTGTGGAATCATGATTCTATTGGAGTTTTTAGATCATTGTTCGCCGGTAGGGGGTGCTGAGTGCTCCGGGCATTACTGACTCAAATTAACGGAATGAGTCGAA
>NC_056447.1:48998164-49038164 GCF_018296145.1 Oncorhynchus tshawytscha | reverse complement strand
GCGTTAAGCGTAGCTTTTCAATGGCTGTCACATAAGAGAGTGCTGGAGAAACGAGAAAAACACAGCGTCTAACCAATCAGACAAAGCAGCAACAAAGCAAAGTCGAGCAGGAACCGACAAGATGTGCGTCCTCCTAAGCGCCACCATCTTAAAATGACTGAACCATGCTGACAAACACAGTAGACAAACACATATTTCGAGACATACTAAGCGTATTAATTTAGCTAAGAGCTTCAAATGTCAAAGGGCAAACTAGCTACCTCCATTGTTCTTCTATTGTTACCACTGTTAACACGCCACCTAGAACGAATGTCAAGAAGAAAGACTCACTGTGGCGTTAAGAGTAGCTTTTCAATGGCTGTCACATAAGAGAGTGCTGGAGAAACGAGAAAAACACAGCGTCTAACCAATCAGCCATAGTGACTATGCAGCACTTAAAATGTGACATTGTGACATTTCTCAAAGTAACTCCTTCCAGATTTTACAGAACTTCTATAAAAGGGATGCTCAAGTTCATTGACTTACTGTCAAGATGTTAGACAATATGAAAGGTGCCATCCATAACTCATAGAACCTAAGTTACATCTGTAACTTGTGTTAGCGATTCGTCTTTGACCTTGTTTTACCTCGTTCGTCAAATAGATACAGCATGTTTGCCACCAACTGTTATCCTATTCTGTCTCATATGTGACAATTGATTTCAGCCTATTGGCTTGAAAAAAAAGAACAGTATTTGACTACCCTTCTCTAGCAGACAAGCAGTCAGTTATATGTAACATACTGGAGGTCTGCATATCGATGTAAAGCTGACAACATCATATTGGCTTATTTTGACATAATCTCATTTATATTTTATGAAGCTCAACTACTCAACTTTTCTTTCCCTGTCAGATTCCCCCCCAAAAATCCATAGTAATTGTGAAGGTGCATAAAGATTTTGGAATTCAGTTATGATGTTATTGTTTTTCCACTATGTGCTGAGTTTTTATACTACAGCGCACGATAAGTCCTCCCGAGTGGCGCAGCGGTCCACATCGCAGTGCTAAAGGCATCACTACATACCCTGGTTCGATCCCTGGCTGTATGACAACCGGCCATCAGCATAATATACTTTCTTGTTTTTTTGATGACACAAAAAAGAGTAAAGGAGAGCAATGTACAATACAGCTAACTTAGAAAATCTGACATTTGTTGTAAGTGCATGGCGTCCGACACTTTTATGCACCTTCGCTATTGGGCAAACATCATCATCGACAGTTCCCTCAAAAAGGCTTCCTTTGAAAGATCTGTTTAAGAGAGAGAGGGGGAGGGTCTGGCAGGTTATTGGCTTCATTAGGTCCAGTCAAAACAGCCACATTGTATTTTTACAAAGGAATTATAATTTTGTCTATTTTTGGAATGCTTCTCCTGTTCTGATAGAGCAAAAATCAAATCCTTAGAGCAAAAATCCCAAACAATGTCCGTGTACAATACTCAATGAAGATACGGTCTGTCCTAGTTTTACAGAGATTTGTTTCTACAATTTCAAGATATTAATTTTATTAGTCGTCTGTACTGGTCAGGACACACACTGTATACACTGTGCAATGAAATGCTTACTTGCAGTTTCCTCCTTGACAATACTAAAACAAAAAATTATGAACGAGACTAAAAAACTAGAATCGTCCCAGTAAGCAAAATGACATTGAAAATACGTATTTTTCCAGATGTTGAAGTTAGGTTCAATTTAGGTTCTGAATCAAATGTGAAAAGACATATTATCCGGAAGTTTCCAGGACATTGAAAAAGAGTCTTTTTCTCATTTTTGGAAAAGTTGAAAAAATAAGTAATTTATAGACCTATGTTTGGGCCAAATCAAGAATGGCCCTGACAAAATTTGAACCAAACAGAGAGGTCTATTATTGGTTCAGATTTGGTCAAGACCAAAAATCTACGTCCGTGGACATTGAAATCAAGGCTGTTCTGGACCGCAGCAAACATAGATGTCCATGGATGTGGAAATCAAGACTGTGCTTATTGAGGTGCCTACAGTGTTGCCTGAAAATGTATGTTATGAATGGCCATCTACGTGGTAAGCCTACTATTTGTAAAACACTAAACAAAAGACATCCAAAAGATGTCGTCTCATGCTTACTGGGGTGTAGCCTACCATGTCTGCCCTCAATTGAATATGATGAATGCCCATCCATGTGGTAAGCCCACCATTTATAAAACAGGCCATTGCTACACCACAAGCATTTCACTACATCCGCAATAACATCTGCTAAACACGTGTATGTGTCCAATAACATTTGATTTGGTTTATTAGTCCTGATTCATGTGACTAATCTATTTAAGCTCTGAATGTCAGCTAGACAACTTTATCGGGTGTTATAGTATCATCCTTTTTACAATGTAGTATTTTCTTTTTTCGATGTGATCAGCTTGTCAAAAATGGACGGATAGAAACTTCAAACCACCGATCATGACAATGGGGTGAAACTCCTGAACAACATTTGTGATTGTCCATTTTACTTTGACCTGACCTGTTTTTAGGATATGTTATTTGTTAACATGACAGAGCATGTTTGAATTTGATTGGGTGCCATTTAGGTTAAGCTATTTGATCGGGGAGAAACCTTCATGATGTAAAAAGTGTCCGTCTCATTACATTGTCATACATTTTATCTCCCGTCAGGCTACAGAAAAGGCCAGATATTCTTTCTACAACATCCTATATGATTTATGTTAGATAATATTTTGGACGGAACGTTGGTGGAGCGCTGCAGCGATGAGTCTCTCCAGCAGCACCCTGGAGAGGAGCGCTGGGAATGGACAAGTAATATATTTTGTGCCCCTCCTGCCTTTGGCAAAGTCCTTATCACAGGGTGGCATCAGCACTTGCCTAAAAATCCCATATGCCACTGGTTGAAGAACTGCGCAGGTGCAAAGTTTAGTAATAGAATGACGGGTTGTGGTGTTTGTTCTGTCATTCTGTTTCCACATTTTGCATCTGCACCGTTCTTCAAATGAATATGTTTTTGTAAAATGTTCAGTGGACATCGTTAAAAGTAGGAGCTACTAACACAAGCATTTTGCGGCAGCCACTATAACATCTGCTAAACTGTGTATGTGACCAATAAACTTAGATGTTTGTTTGAATTTTCACTTTAAAATGTATGTCAGTCCATTACCATGG
The DNA here is from genome assembly GCF_018296145.1 of Oncorhynchus tshawytscha. Taxonomy (NCBI): domain Eukaryota; kingdom Metazoa; phylum Chordata; class Actinopteri; order Salmoniformes; family Salmonidae; genus Oncorhynchus; species Oncorhynchus tshawytscha. The sequence continues at coordinate 49,034,986 of NC_056447.1, read as the reverse complement.
ATGTGCCCTTATAATGATATGGTACTTTTGAATGAGGGCATTGCTCAATTCACTCAAAAAAGCAGAACTAGCAACAATCTTAAAATATTCTGCAAAGATGGGAAATTTTCATTTTTTAAATTTTATCTAACTAGGCAAGTAAGTTAAGAACAAATTCTTGTTTACAATAACAGACCTACCCCGGCCAAACATGAACAACACTGGGCGTGCCGGACATTCCAGAGGGACATCAGAGACTGTAACGTTCTCTGCTTCACGGAAACATGGCTCACTGGAGAGACGCAATCCGAAGCGGTGCAGCCAGCGGGTTTCTCCACGCATCGCGCCGACAGAAACAAACATCTCTCTGGTAAGAAGACGGGCGGGGGCGTATGCCTTATGGCCAACGTGACATGGTGTGATGAAGGAAACATACAGGAACTCAAATCCTTCTGTTCACCTGATTTAGAATTCCTCACAATCAAATGTAGACCGCATTATCTACCAAGAGAATTCTCTTCGATTATAATCACAGCCGTATATATCCCCCCCAAGCAGACACATCGATGGCTCTGAACGAACTTTATTTAACTCTCTGCAAACTGGAAACGATTTATCCGGAGGCTGCATTCATTGTAGCTGGGGATTTTAACAAGGCTAATCTGAAAACAAGACTCCCTAAATTTTATCAGCATATTGATTGCGCAACCAGGGGTGGAAAGACCCTGGATCATTGTTACTCTAACTTCCGCGACGCATATAAGGCCCTGCCCCGCCCCCTTTCGGAAAAGCTGACCACGACTCCATTTTGTTGATCCCTGCCTACAGACAGAAACTAAAACAAGAAGCTCCCACGCTGAGGTCTGTCCAACGCTGGTCCGACCAAGCTGACTCCACACTCCAAGACTGCTTCCATCACGTGGACTGGGAGATGTTTCGTATTGCGTCAGACAACAACATTGACGAATACGCTGCGTTGAAGATGTCGTTCCCATAGCAACGATTAAAACATTCCCTAACCAGAAACCGTGGATTGATGGCAGCATTCGTGTGAAACTGAAGGCACGAACCACTGCTTTTAATCAGGGCAAGGTGTCTGGTAACATGACTGAATACAAACAGTGCAGCTATTCCCTCCGCAAGGCTATCAAACAAGCTAAGCGCCAGTACAGAGACAAAGTAGAATCTCAATTCAACGGCTCAGACACAAGAGGTATGTGGCAGGGTCTACAATCAATCATGGACTACAGGAAGAAACCCAGCCCAGTCACGGACCAGGATGTCTTGCTCCCAGGCAGACTAAATAACTTTTTGCCCGCTTTGAGGACAATACAGTGCCACTGACACGGCCTGCAACGGAATCATGCGGTCTCTCCTTCACTGCAGCCGAAGTGAGTAAGACATTTAAACGTGTAAACCCTCGCAAGGCTGCAGGCCCAGACGGCATCCCCAGCCGCGCCCTCAGAGCATGCGCAGACCAGCTGGCCGGTGTGTTTACGGACATATTCAACCAATCCCTATACCAGTCTGCTGTTCCCACATGCTTCAAGAGGGCCACCATTGTTCCTGTTCCCAAGAAAGCTAAGGTAACTGAGCTAAACGACTACCGCCCCGTAGCACTCACATCCGTCATCATGAAGTGCTTTGAGAGACTAGTCAAGGACCATATCACCTCCACCCTACCTGACACCCTTGACCCACTCCAATTTGCTTACCGCCCAAATAGGTCCACAGACGATGCAATCTCAACCACACTGCACACTGCCCTAACCCATCTGGACAAGAGGAATACCTATGTGAGAATGCTGTTCATCGACTACAGCTCGGCATTCAACACCATAGTACCCTCCAAGCTCGTCATCAAGCTCGAGACCCTGGGTCTCGACCCCGCCCTGTGCAACTGGGTACTGGACTTCCTGACGGGCCGCCCCCAGGTGGTGAGGGTAGGCAACAACATCTCCTCCCCGCTGATCCTCAACACTGGGGCCCCACAAGGGTGCGTTCTGAGCCCCCTCCTGTACTCCCTGTTCACCCACGACTGCGTGGCCATGCACGCCTCCAACTCAATCATCAAGTTTGCGGACGACACAACAGTGGTAGGCTTGATTACCAACAACGACGAGACGGCCTACAGGGAGGAGGTGAGGGCCCTCGGAGTGTGGTGTCAGGAAAATAACCTCACACTCAACGTCAACAAAACTAAGGAGATGATTGTGGACTTCAGGAAACAGCAGAGGGAACACCCCCCATCCACATCGATGGAACAGTAGTGGAGAGGGTAGCAAGTTTTAAGTTCCTCGGCATACACATCACAGACAAACTGAATTGGTCCACTCACACAGACAGCATCGTGAGGAAGGCGCAGCAGCGCCTCTTCAACCTCAGGAGGCTGAAGAAATTCGGCTTGTCACCAAAAGCACTCACAAACTTCTACAGATGCACAATCGAGAGCATCCTGGCGGGCTGTATCACCGCCTGGTATGGCAACTGCACCGCCCTCAACCGTAAGGCTCTCCAGAGGGTAGTGAGGTCTGCACAACGCATCACCGGGGCAAACTACCTGCCCTCCAGGACACCTACACCACCCGATGCTACAGGAAGGCCATAAAGATCATCAAGGACATCAACCACCCGAGCCACTGCCTGTTCACCCCGCTGTCATCCAGAAGGCGAGGTCAGTACAGGTGCATCAAAGCTGGGACCGAGAGACTGAAAAACAGCTTCTATCTCAAGGCCATCAGACTGTTAAACAGCCACCACTAACATTGAGTGGCTACTGCCAACACACTGTCAATGACACTGACTCTACTCCAGCCACTTTAATCATGGGAATTGATGGGAAATTATGTAAATATATCACTAGCCACTTTAAACAATGCTACCTTATATAATGTTACTTACCCTACATTGTTCATCTCATATGCATACGTTGATACTGTACTCTATATCATCGACTGCATCCTTATGTAATACATGTATCACTAGCCACTTTAACTATGCCACTTGGTTTACATACTTATCTCATATGTATATACTGTACTCGATATCATCTACTGTATCTTGCCTATGCTGCTCTGTACCATCACTCATTCATATATCCTTATGTACATATTCTTTATCCCCTTACACTGTGTATAAGACAGTAGTTTTTTTTTTGGAATTGTTAGTTAGATTACTTGCTCGTTATTACTGCATTGTCGGAACTAGAAGCACAAGCATTTCGCTACACTCGCATTAACATCTGCTAACCATGTGTATGTGACAAATAAAATTTGATTTTTGATTTTTTTTTATAGAACTCCCAACCACAGCCGGATGTGATACAGCCTGGATTCGAACCAGGGTGTTTTTAGTGACGCCTCTATACACTGAGATGTATAGAGCCTTAGACCGCTGTGCCATTCAGGAGCCAATACTTCATCAACGGTATTAATAGTATATGGTGCAAACCATGCAGGTGTGTATACTGTTCATATTAATGTTATGTGTTGCCCTTCATACATCTTACACTGTCAAATGTAAATACATCTGTTTACAGAGTATCAAATATACCAATATAACCTCTGTCACACCTTTAATATCTTGAATACAGCACGTGTTTTTTTTGTGGAGACTAAGCTGATTATGGAGATGCCTGTCTGTTTTCTTTTAATCATTCTCATCTTGTTCATGTGAGTGTCTCTGAGCTTTTCTGCCGACACCTGATCTCTGTCTATCTGCCCTCTCTCTCTGTCTCTCTCTCTCTCTCTCTCTCTCTCTCTGTCTCTCTCTCTCTCTGTCTCTCTCTCTCTCTCTCTCTCTCTCTCTCTCTCCCCTCCCTCCCTCCCTATCGGATGCCAGTCAATCTGTTCATAGTCTTTTAAACTCCCTCCTCTGGACTCCCCGCTCACTTGTTTTGTCCGCGAGACCTTGATCAAATCTCCAGCCATTTTAGTTTCCTCATTAAATATGACGACTCCTGCTGACACTCGTCTCCAAAGAGATAAAAGGAGGTTTTATTTGGGTAGTTTTTTGTCAAGACCAATATGTTGATCGGAATAAACATACTTGGTGCCAGTGGTAAACTTACATTTGAGTTATTTAGCAGAGGCTCTTATCCAGAGTGACATACAAGTAAGTGCATTCATCTTAAGATAGCTATGTGAGACATCAACATATCACAATCGTAGCAAGTACATTTTTCCCTCAATAACATTGCTCTCAGCTAAGTCAGTGCTAGTAGGGAAAGCCAAGTACCTTCCAAGAAAAGTATATTCTTCTTCCACAAATCTAAAGCTTAGGTAAGGGTAATGTTGCAGGTCAACACTGTTATTTCTGTTGGTGATCGAAGTGCTTTATCTTGGTAACTTGTAAGCAAACCTCTCATTGCAGTTTGATCTCATTATAGATGAGGTTTTTGTGCCCTCTGTGCTAAAGTTTAGCTCACATTCAGTCACAAGCGCCAGTATCCATTCCATAGACGTCCATACAGACACCACTCCTCATTCTGCAATGGCAGTTTTTATTCAAATTTAAATAAAGCCAAACAGTCAAACATATCGTGGACAAGGCGTGACAGATTGATAACATATTGGTTGAAATCATACAATCCAGGTTAGGAGAAAATAGAGACTATAAATGTAAATGTATGTAAATGATTAATAACACCTTAGGGATTATCAGAGTGGAACGGATACAATAGGATTTCATCATTAACAGGTGTGATAAGATGTCTGGAAAGGGGGGAGAAAACATGTGATTGAGGCTCTCTAGAGAAATCCACCCATCTTTTTAAAGATTAATGTTGGCCAATGGGGCTCCATTCATGCAATGAATGTCCGCCCATCTGTCTTTTCATATTATGGATGCCATGAATTTGCCTTGAAGCATACACTTCGGATACATACTGTAATATTTGAAGACGTTATAATGTATCATCTGAATTGTCATTGTTGTAGATATAAATTCACTGAATCAACAACGGTCATGATCATCCTCATGTAAGACCAGGAAGTCCATTCAGGTTTTCACTATTTTTGGAGTCAGTGAGGACAAACATAGACAGAAATATATTCAAATATTTATTCATACATATATTCATTCAGTACATTGGGGTAAACAGCTGTATAATCTTAGTGGAGATTTAATGAAGAACTCATATCATATTAGACATTGATGCTTCATCCATAGACCACCATCCATTGATGTGGAATTGCTGCTCTGTCCGACACACTGGTATGGTGGTAATGGGGCCTAGTCTAGGCTGAGGAAATGCATCCGGGTAAAATAGAAGTACTGAATCCTATTTCCCAGTGTGACAATCTGAACATGAGAGGTGATATTGGGGATGTTATTCGAAAACATAATGTAAACTTTCACTGCTATGCGGATGACACACAGCTGTACATTTCAATGAAACATGGTGAAGCCCCAAAATTGCCCTCGCTAGAAGCATGTGTTTCAGACATAAGGAAGTGGATGGCTGCAAACTTTCTACTATTAAACTCGGACAAAACAGAGATGCTTGTTCTAGGTCCCAAGAAACAAAGAGATATTCTGTTGAATCTGACAATTAATCTTAATGGTTGTACAGTCGTCTCAAATAAAACTGTGAAGGACCTCGGCGTTACTCTGGACCCTGATCTCTCTTTTGAAGAACATATCAAGACCATTTCAAGGACATCTTTTTTCCATCTACGTAACATTGCAAAAATCAGAAACTTTCTGTCCAAAAATGATGCAGAAAAATTAATCCATGCTTTTGTCACTTCTAGGTTAGACTACTGCAATGCTCTATTTTCCGGCTACCCGGATAAAGCACTAAATAAACTTCAGTTAGTGCTAAATACGGCTGCTAGAATCCTGACTAGAACCAAAAAATTTGATCATATTACTCCAGTGCTAGCCTCTCTACACTGGCTTCCTGTCAAAGCAAGGGCTGATTTCAAGGTTTTACTGCTAACCTACAAAGCATTACATGGGCTTGCTCCTACCTATCTCTCTGATTTGGTCCTGCCGTACATACCTACACGTACGCTACGGTCACAAGACGCAGGCCTCCTAATTGTCCCTAGAATTTCTAAGCAAACAGCTGGAGGCAGGGCTTTCTCCTATAGAGCTCCATTTTTATGGAACGGTCTGCCTACCCATGTCAGAGACGCAAACTCGGTCTCAACCTTTAAGTCTTTACTGAAGATTCATCTCTTCAGTGGGTCATATGATTGAGTGTAGTCTGACCCAGGAGTGTGAAGGTGAACGGAAAGGCTCTGGAGCAACCAACCGCCCTTGCTGTCTCTGCCTGGCCGGTTCCCCTCTTTCCACTGGGATTCTCTGCCTCTAACCCTATTACAGGGGCTGGGTCACTGGCTTACTGGGGCTCTCTCATGCCGTCCCTGGAGGGATTGCGTCACCTGAGTGGGTTGATTCACTGTTGTGGTCATCCTGTCTGTGTTGGCGCCCCCCCCTTGGGTTGTGCCGTGGCGGAGATCTTTGTGGGCTATACTCAGCCTTGTCTCAGGATGGTAAGTTGGTGGTTGAAGATATCCCTCTAGTGGTGTGGGGGCTGTGCTTTGGCAAAGTGGGTGGGGTTATATCCTTCCTGTTTGGCCCTGTCCGGGGTGACCTCAGATGGGGCCACAGTGTCTCCTGACCCCTCCTGTCTCAGCCTCCAGTATTTATGCTGCAGTAGTTTATGTGTCGGGGGCTGGGGTCAGTTTGTTATATCTGGAGTACTTCTCCTGTCCTATTCGGTGTCCTGTGTGAATCTAAGTGTGCGTTCTCTAATTCTCTCCTTCTCTCTTTCTTTCTCTCTCTCGGAGGACCTGAGCCCTAGGACCTGAGCTCCAGGACTACCTGACATGATGACTCCTTGCTGTCCCCAGTCCACCTGGCCATGCTGCTGTTCCAGTTTCAACTGACCTGAGCCCTAGGACCATGCCCCAGGACTACCTGACATGATGACTCCTTGCTGTCCCCAGTCCACCTGGCCATGCTGCTGCTCCAGTTTCAACTTCCACCTGACTGTGCTGCTGCTCCAGTTTCAACTGTTCTGCCTTATTATTATTTGACCATGCTGGTCATTTATGAACATTTGAACATCTTGGCCATGTTCTGTTATAATCTCCACCCGGCACAGCCAGAAGAGGACTGGCCACCCCACATAGCCTGGTTCCTCTCTAGGTTTCTTCCTAGGTTTTGGCCTTTCTAGGGAGTTTTTCCTAGCCACCGTGCTTCTACACCTGCATTGCTTGCTGTTTGGGGTTTTAGGCTGGGTTTCTGTACAGCACTTTGAGATATCAGCTGATGTACGAAGGGCTATATAAATACATTTGATTTGATTTGATTTGATATAGAACATTCATGGTCTATCTCCATAACTGCATCCCAAATAGCTCCCTTTTCCCTATATATGGCACCCTATTCCCTATATATGGCACCCTATTCCCTATACATGGCACCCTATTCCCTATATATGGCACCCTATTCCCTATACATGGCACCCTATTCCCTATATATGGCACCCTATTCCCTCTGTAGCGCAAGGCCCTCGTACATCCCTACCATAGACAAGTTATTGTTACTGTGTATTTATTCCTTGTGTTATTTAAAAAATAAAAAACAAAAAATTATCTCTGCATTGTTGGGAAGCAAGAACTTCACTGTTAGTCTACACCTGTGACAAATACAATTTGATTTGATTTAGTGCACTACTTTTGACCAGGGCCCATAGCGCTCCGGTCACTCCATAGCGCTCCGGTCCGAGCATAGGGTTCCGTTTGGGATGCGGAGTTGGAGATGCGTTAAGCGCTGACTCTGGAATGGTTGTAATTGAAACATATAGCATTACCACAGCTGCAAAGAACATTTCTTTTTATCATTCTTTTATTTTACAGAGGTGTCTGTTTCTGCCAGTTACAATGAGATGGAGATGTAAAAAGGATCATCCCCCAAAAGGAAGGAGAAAACAAACGTGTTCACGTTGCTACTCCGGTCCTCTGTGACACCATTTGGTGTTTCTCTTAAACACATGGCGTGCTACGTTTGTCTGTCTGCCTTCACTGCTTGTTAAAGATTAAACAGGGTCAGGTACCACAGGAGGTGTGATGCTTTCAGCAGCAGCTTCCCACCTGTGTTTTTTTAGGAAGCTGTCATATCACTCACACAATCAAAGCAAAATGTGGAGGCAAACGAGGAAAGCAAGACTTGCAAATGATATTCACCTGTCAATCTAGATGTGTTTCATTCTAAGTCGACAGCATCTCATTATAATTACGGTCCTGTTGTTTTTGGTTTATTCCAAGAGGTGGTTACTGTTTTAATCGAGTTGTGCCCTTAGTTTTTTACCTACTCGTAGTTTATTTATTTATTACCTTTATCTAAGCAGGTAAGTTGAACACGTTCTCCTTTCTGTGTTAAAAGCCAGGCATTAGTGAATCTATGTCTTGTTATTCTGGATTTGTCAAGTCAATCAACCATACAGTATTGTACTAAACTAAAGCATATCTTTACCATCTAAAAGTCTACTTATACTCCACTGGCTGTGAATAGCCATTTTCAACCTTCAATTACCCACGCCCCTTTTTTCTTGGCTTGTTAAATGATACGCTACCACGCCCCTTTTTTCTTGGCTTATTAAATGATACGCTACCACGCCCCTTTTTTCTTGGCTTATTAAATGATACGCTACCACGCCCCTTTTTTCTTGGCTTGTTAAATGATATGCTACCACACCCCTTTTTCTTGGCTTGTTAAATGATACGCTACCACACCCCTTTTTCTTGGCTTGTTAAATGATACGCTACCATTTTTTCTTGGCTTGTTAAATGATACCCCTTTTTTCTTGGCTTATTAAATGATACGCTATATGCCCCTTTTTTCTTGGCTTGTTAAATGATACGCTACCACACCCCTTTTTCTTGGCTTGTTAAATGATACGCTACCACACCCCTTTTTCTTGGCTTGTTAAATGATACCTACCATGCACCCCTTTTTCTTGGCTTGTTAAATGATAAATGATATAAATGCTACCACGCCCCTTTTTAAATGATACTTGGCTTATTAAATGATACGCTACCACGCCCCTTTTTCTTGGCTTGTTAAATGATAAATGAAATGATACGCTACCACACCCCTTTTTCTTGGCTTGTTAAATGATACTTTTTTCTTGGCTAAAATGATACGCTACCACCCTTGGCTTTTTTTTTTCTTGATACGCTACCACGCCCCTTTTTTCTTGGCTTGTTAAATGATACGCTACCATGCCCCTTTTTTTTCTTGGCTTGTTAAATGATACGCTACCACACCCCTTTTTTCTTGGCTTGTTAAATGATATGCTACCACACCCCTTTTTTCTTGGCTTGTTAAATGATACGCTACCACGCCCCTTTTTTCTTGGCTTGTTAAATGATATGCTACCACGCCCCTTTTTTCTTGGCTTGTTAAATGATATGCTACCACACCCCTTTTTTCTTGGCTTGTTAAATGATACGCTACCATCTTGCCATGTCTGGAAAATGAAAGGACTGTCGTGTTTCTGTGGCAAACCCAGTTCAGAGTTTAGTTTAATATAAAGAACAATAGGTTCAGAAGGGGAAGACATAGAATGCAGAGAGTAAAGTAGGTCATTGGCTCTCTACATTACATCAATAGGTATGTGTCCCTCATCCTCTCAATGGGGGGTTGTCACCATCTCATTCATTATCTGATGAAATGGTTCCTGGCACCACATGCCTACCATACACAATAGAGTTTTGCCTACATAAAGTCAAGCACAAACCTTGTGGTTATTTGATGGATATTAATTTCACAACAGCTGCCTGGGCTCTCTCTTTTGGTTATTTTACGCGGGCTAGGCGTCTGTCTGTCGGCCTTCTAATAATTTTACTGGGTTTGGTCTCATTTGTGAGACACGCGCACACACACACACGTCAAGTCGAGGTGTGTGTGTGTAATCTCCTTTATTATTAATCTTGCAGAGAGGAAATGTCATGTTGTCGTCTCAGTGCAGGCAGATTCCTCCATGACAACGGCTTCATCATTTCATTATTGTTTACCACTCTTCCTTCTTCGGCCCGGATAAGCCGCCACATGGCACACTTTCACCTAAAGAGTAGTGTTTTCCTTTTGTCAGGAGAATTTGCATTGAGATCTACAGGCTTCTCTCTGCCAGACGCTAGTCTCATCATTCCCCTAATGGATCAAAACAGCCTGTCTGTGTGTTTGTGTGGTAACTCACTGTGAGGAGATTCCAACAGAAGCAGCCCTTGATAAAATCTCTTATAAGCTGATGTTTCTTTTCTTGTTGTGTGCCCTACTTCCCTCTGCCATTCTATACCCCTGTATCAGTGTACCTCCTGTCATTCAGATCCTTTAATGTGATATCACAGAGAGTTGTACCTGGTCAGGCCACCCAGGCTGCAGGTCTGAGGTGTGAGTGGAGCTGGTGGATGTCTGATGCAGTGTCTGGATTTTAAATGTATTTGTTTTTATTTAACCAGGCAAGTCAGTTGAGAACAAATTCTTATATACAATGACGGCCTACCCCGACCAAACACTAACCCAGACAATGCTGGGCCAATTGTGCGCCGCCCTATGGGACTCCCGATCACAGCCAGTTGTGATACAGCCTGGAATCGAACCAGGGTCTACAGTGACGCCTCTAGCATTGTGGTGCTGTGCCTTAGACCACTGCACCACTCGGGATGAGGCAGAGGAAGAAGCAGTGGCTGTGGTGGTGGCTTTGTCAGTGTCTCTGCCTCGGCTTCTGTCTGTATCTGCAGAGGTTATGCTGTCCATTGAGACCTTGGTGGGCTGTTCTGTTGGGCCTGTAGTAGGGATGTGCACAGTTATTTGAATATCCGTACGGACGTTAGTATTCGAATACTAGTGTGATTATTAATTTTTGCGAAAAATAAATGTCAATATCCACGTGACATTGTTACATACATTGCTACATACATGACATTTCAAATCACTAATTTAATAAAACATATTTTCTATGTTTTATGACATGTGCCCCATAAAAAAGACCGGTAGTGTTCATGTGTGTAGCTTGTTGTTTATGTTGGCCAATCACAGCGGCAAAGAGGCTCAGAGTGTAGCAAGTGGATCGAGTTCACTAATGCAATGCTAAGATGGACCAACACTACAAAACTAATGGAATGCAAGATGGACCAACACTACGGAACTAATGCAGTGCAAGATGGACCAACACTACAGAACTAATGCAGTGCAAGATGGACCAACACTACAGAACTAATGCAATGCAAGATGGACCAATACTACATAACTAATGCAATGCAAGATGGACCAATACTACAGAACTAATGCAGTGCAAGATGGACCAACACTACAGAACTAATGCAGTGCAAGATGGACCAACACTACAGAATTAATGCAATACAAGATGGACCAACACTACGGAACTAATGCAGTGCAAGATGGACCAACACTACGGAACTTATGCAATGCATGATGGACCAACACTACGGAATTAATGCAGTGCAAGATGGACCAACACTACGGAACTAATGCAGTGCAAGATGGACCAACACTACAGAATTTAATGCAGTGAAAGATGGACCAACACTACAGAATTTAATGCAGTGAAAGATGGACCACACTACAGAACTAATGCAGTGCAAGATGGACCAACGCTTCGGAATTAATGCAATGCAAGATGGACCAACACTACAGAATTAATGCAATACAAGATGGACCAACACTACAGAATTAATGCAATACAAGATGGACCAACACTACAGAATTAATGCAATACAAGATGGACCAACACTACAGAATTAATGCAGTACAAGATGGACCAACACTACAGAACTAATGCAGTACAAGATGGACCAACACTACAGAATTAATGCAATACAAGATGGACCAACACTACAGAATTAATGCAATACAAGATGGACCAACACTACAGAATTAATGCAATACAAGATGGACCAACACTACAGAATTAATGCAATACAAGATGGACCAACACTACAGAATTAATGCAATACAAGATGGACCAACACTACAGAATTAATGCAGTGCAAGATGGACCAACACTACAGAATTAATGTAGTGCAAGATGGACCAACACTACGGAATTAATGCAGTGCAAGATGGACCAACACTACGGAATTAATGCAGTGCAAGATGGACCAACACTACGGAATTAATGCAGTGCAAGATGGACCAACACTACGGAACTAATGCAGTGCAAGATGGACCAACACTACAGAATTTAATGCAGTGAAAGATGGACCAACACTACAGAATTTAATGCAGTGAAAGATGGACCACACTACAGAACTAATGCAGTGCAAGATGGACCAACACTACAGAATTAATGCAATACAAGATGGACCAACACTACAGAATTAATGCAACCGTACACAATATTTAGATTTATACAATAAAAGCAAATATACACAGCTAACAAATCAGTCCACTAGCAGCATAATTTGTTCCACTCTACCACTGCCATATATAAAATCTGTTCTGGCCAGCACCACTCTTGAATTGTCATGGCACAAAAATTGCGTCACTGCCTCTCATGGTGTAGGAATGAGAGTATATGGTGTAGGAATGAGTAAATATATGGGCCAATCCCAGCTTCAGCTAAATTACCTTTTTATCAACTGATAGCCACTGTAGTTCACGAAGCTGAGAAGGGTCAAGCACAGCTCCGAGGGCTAAGATTCAGAATTGTTCTTGAACTTAGGGGAGCTACTGTACCAGGTAGTGCATGCATAGTCAAAGTGAGGCTGCACTAACAGTCCTTAATGATTGCATCATGTTATGGGTATGCTTGTAGTCACCACCATGCTTGAAAATATGGAGAGTGGTCCTCAGTAAAGTGTTGTATTCGATTTGACCCAAACATAACACTTTGTATTCAGGACAAAATGTTATTTGCTTTGACACATTTTTTTCAGTATTACTTCAGTGTCTTGTTGCAAACAGGATGCATGTTTTGGAATATTTTTATCCTTCCTTCTTTTCATTCTGTCATTTAGGTTAGAATTGAGGAGTAACTACAATGTTGTGGATCCATCCTCAGTTTTCTCCTATCACAGCCACTCTGTAACTGTTTAAAAGTCACCATTGGCCTCATGGTAAAATCCCTGAGTGGTTTCCTTCCTCTCCGGAAACTGAGTTAGGGAGGACGCCCTTCTTTGCGAGACATTGGATAACGTCCCTGGTCTTTGTGGTTGAATCCGTGTTTGAAATTCACTGCTCAACTGAGGAACCTTACAGATCATTGTATGTGTGGGGTACAGAGATGAGGTAGTTATTCAAAAATCATGTTAAACACTATTATGTGACTTGTTAAGCACATTTTTACTCCTGAACTTATTTAGGCTTTCTATAACAAAGGGGTTGAATACTTATTGACACATTTCAGCATTTCATCTTTAATCAATTAGCAAACATTTTTAAAAACATAATTCCACTTTGACATTATGGGGTATTGTGTGAAGGCCAGTGACAAAAATTCTCTATTTAAGTCATTTTAAATGCATGCTGTAACACCAAAAAAAATGAAAAAAGTTAAGAGGGTGTCAATACTTTCTGAAGGCACTGTACTTAAAACAGTTCTTGTCTGGTGATTTAACTAAAATAATCTTAGAGACAAATAAAAGGGACTCTGTTTTCCCCCCAAATGAAGACACAGCATATGTCTGACTGCCAGATACTCGTCATTTCTGCACTAAGAGCTGGCTCTCAACCATCCTCTTGTCTCTGTGAGAGACCATATACATATAACAACAGTGGACAGCAACAAGCTGATTTCATGTAAAAGTATATATTAACAGGAAGAGTAGTGGCCCTAAAACGCTTCCTTGTGGCACTCCACAGCCGATTAACCTTGCATATAATAACGGTGCCATTGACATCCACACTCTGATACCTTCCTGCCAGATATGACTTGAACTACTCTACTGCTATGCTGCTAAAACCTAGGGCCCTTAGCTTGTAGAGTAGTATCTGGCGGTCTATGGTATCTAAGCCTTTCTGGTCTAGTAACACCATTCCACAACATTTTCCATCATCAATCTCTGGGGAGAAAGTGCCAAATGTGGCCTCAATTAGGGTATACAATGTCCACATATTTAGATTTTTACACATCTAACAAATCACTCCACTAGCAGCAGAATGGCTTTACATTGGGCAGGCTAGCAGGCTATCTCAACATTTAGACTACTTCAGACTACTTCAGTCAAGACAGGCACTGTTATATAACATGATAAATAACATGCTACATGTTAGGTGTTAGGTTGTTTTTGACTGTAGCCAAGTTGTGTCTCTCTCTCTGGCTCCGTCTGCTCGTTCCCTTCTCACCAGCACCTCTGCAGCTGCAGCAATAGAACGCCAGCCTCTGCCTCTCCCTCGCGCAGCAGTGCTCAGGTTACAAACTTGAGTAAAACAATAGAAAACTTGTGTATTTCAAATATCCAGAGAAATTGCTGATATTATTTCAAACCCCCATCCATAGCCTGTAGTTCGGGACAGCCAGCTGTCCTGTACCCTGCTCCTGTGTCTACTCATTTACTGACAGGCCCCTCTGCAGCTGTGGGACAGGGAACGGCACCAGTCAGAATTATACATGCCTACAAATCTTATAACACAGCTCTGGTAACAACCTGGAAACAGATGGAACCTGCTGGAATACGTGGGTTGGGTTCCTTCACTGCTACACTGGGTAGCGCTCAGCCCTTTGGGTCTTCTCCGCATGACCTATATCTGTGGTGAAATAATTTGGGTAAGACATTCTATGAAGCCCATATCAATAGTGCATTAAATGCATTATAAAACATGTTGCTACGCAGTAATAATGCAGTATATTATCTATGTTAGGGCATGACTGTGTGGTATGGTGAAAGTTAGTCTACCAAGTAAATGGGGCTTTTCAGAAGATAAATTATTGAAAGCACGAGGAAGGAAGTGTATATTTTGTTTGCTCTCATAGTCGATAGTGTACTGTATATATTACTTCAGACTCAATATATTCCTCTGCTGCTGAAAAACAGGAAAACACCCATCACTCAACGCCATATCCACTACCTAACAAGTTATTTTTTAAATTTATTTTTACATCTGGGATGAATCATTCTCTTTCAAGTGTCATGAAATCATTACACTTTAACACTGTGTATTTACATCCTCAGATCAGTGCCATTTAACCACATGATCACTGAGACCAGTGTGTGTTTTCACTCAAAAGTGCCTTTATGTGGCATTTATAACGAACTGCTCAGTAGATCACACTACTACTCCTGTACGGCAGTGTAACATCAGAGTGATCCACAGCCAGTGTCACTATAGAGTATAAGCTCCATTACAACACCATTATCCCATTAAAAAACCTCTCTGAACTGGATTTACCAACTGGAAAATGAAAGGGAAATATTAAAACCCTTCATGAATAGACTACAAGTTCCACTACTTTCAGTGACTGTCAGACAGTCAAAAGATACATTTTGAATAAAGAATAATTAGGGACGGATGAAGATGAATGAAGCATCGGCAAATAATGAACCCATTGAAATTCCGGGAGGAGACAGGAGTTATAATTTGTTGTTAGCCGAGACCCAGTGAAGGAGAAAGAGGAGGATTCAGAGATATAATTTAAATCAACCTGTCTATTCTTACTCAGGAAACATCAGGAGGTCAAGAAAGGATACATACATGTGTCTGTGGAGGAAAATTAGAGAAGCCTTAATAAACCATTTTGGTATTTTCTGTCAAACTACAAATTGCATGACAGATATTCCCTGTGACTGCAATGGTTTACTACGTTTTGATTATGTTACATGGCAAATCAGGTGGAACATCTTGTATGTTCGTGTTTACATTTCACAGGAAAATCTAAAGCAACAAGACCCTTCATAATATAAACCCAAAGCCGTGGAGAGAGAGGACTGCTATTAATGATCTCACAGAGCCTCACAGATGGTCTCTTCCGCCTCCATCCCTGTGCAGGCGTGAGTCGTGAATGACTAATGAAAATGAATGGCCGAGTCCACTCACCCTGATTGACCAACCGTTTCTCATCAATAGTTCTAATCAATGAGCAAAACCTCCAAGAAGTCAAGCCAGAATGGAAGAAAGGCCCTCAAGGCGTCAACAGAATACAGCAGTCAGGCAAAGCTCCAGTACAGTAGGCTACAATATTGAATACAGGGGTAGAATTATGAAAAGGTATTTTTTCCGATGTGATCCCATTGAATAAGTGATGCGATTGGAAAGTACAACCTTCCTGGGATCTCATCAATGTAAATACCTAGAATTCACACTGGAAAACTCCTTTTTAAATGTGAATATGATTTCAGAATGAGAACTGTGTTCCTCCAAATTCTACTCTTACACGTTATCAAGTCCCAATATACAATAGGTCATGATTTTATTACAGCATCCTCTCTGGAATGTTCCCAAGTCCGCATTAAGTTTGAGGAGCTGAATCACACAGGAACAATATATGAGTCAGATACAGTCCTGAGCCCCACTGGAATAAACTCCTCCATTTTTTTTTTGTTATTTTATTTATTTCACCTTTATTTAACCAGGTAGGCCAGTTGAGAACAAGTTCTCATTTACAACTGCGACCTGGCCAAGGTAAAGCAAAGCACTGCGATACAAGTCAATAACACAATAGAAAAAAAGTCTATATACAGTGTGTGCAAATGGCGTGAGGAGGTAAGGCAATAAATAGGCCATAGTAGTGAATATCAGCTATATAGAACAGGGTGCCACAGGGAGCAGGAAAACACACAGACCTTGTTTTATAAAGATTTAAAGATTTTCAAAATTGTTCACACAATTCTTTTGTTTTGGGGGGACATTTTTATTCTCACCAACAATCTTTTTGATTGTGTTGAATAACAATAACATAGAACTGTAACACAAACATAGAACCTCTACTGCAATTAGACACCCAGCACTAAAACAGCACATACATAGAACCTCTACTGCAATTAGACACCCAGCACTAAAACAGCACAAACATAGAACCTCTACTGCAATTAGACACCCAGCACTAAAACAGCACAGACATAGAACCTCTACCAATTAGACACCCAGCACTAAAACAGCACATACATAGAACCTCTACTGCAATTAGACACCCAGCACTAAAACAGCACAAACATAGAACCTCTACTGCAATTAGACACCCAGCACTAAAACAGCACAGACATAGAACCTCTACTGCAATTAGACACCCAGCACTAAAACAGCACATACATAGAACCTCTACTGCAATTAGACACCCAGCACTAAAACAGCACAAACATAGAACCTCTACTGCAATTAGACACCCAGCACTAAAACAGCACATACATAGAACCTCTACTGCAATTAGACACCCAGCACTAAAACAGCACAAACATAGAACCTCTACTGCAATTAGACACCCAGCACTAAAACAGCACAAACATAGAACCTCTACTGCAATTAGACACCCAGCACTAAAACAGTACAAACATAGAACCTCTACTGCAATTAGACACCCAGCACTAAAACAGCACAAACATAGAACCTCTACTGCAATTAGACACCCAGCACTAAAACAGCACAAACATAGAACCTCTACTGCAATTAGACACCCAGCACTAAAACAGCACAAACATAGAACCTCTACTGCAATTAGACACCCAGCACTAAAACAGCACAAACATAGAACCTCTACTGCAATTAGACACCCAGCACTAAAACAGCACATACATTTCAACAACAAGAGTACAGTAGAATATGAATTTCCTGAATGTGTTTGATGCCAAAAAGTGTGTAATTAACTACACACCATAGCTGTGAAGGTTAGCGGCAGGGTAGCCTAGTGGTTAGAGCGTTGGACTAGTAACCGAAAGGTTGCAAGTTCAAACCCCCGAGCTGACAAGGTACAAATCTGTTGTTCTGCCCCTGAACAGGCAGTTAACCCACTGTTCCTAGGCAGTCATTGAAAATAAGAATTTGTTCTTACTTAACTGACTTGCCTAGTTAAATAAATAAAAAATAAAAAGGTTGAGACTTGGGAGAATACTCCATACATTTAAAACCTGTAAGAGAGGCAGTGCCAGCATTCCCCGCCATTGGTCACCCTTCTATTGTGATCTAAAAGCTAGGATTACCATCATATGAATACAATCATCCACTTCGACATAAACCTCAAGAAAAACACCTCAGACGATTCATACGTCAGTGTGAACAGGTACAAAATATGCAGATGGTATTGTTGAATAATTCTCCGTCCTCGTCTTAGCCTGGGTCCCAAATGGCACCATATTCCCTATATAGTGCACTGCTTTTGACAAGAGCCTCATTGGCTGTGGTCAGAAGTAGTGCACTACATAGGGAATATGGTGCCATTTGGAACGTACACTTCCAAACGTACATTTGGAGCGTACACTGTCCTTGGGCTCTAAAGAGATTTAGCATAATAGGTTACATGTTGATATTAGACGATGGGAACAGGATAATGATGATCAAACAGTATAAATTACATTACATCCACCAAGCCTGGCATTATTGCAATGTACCACCTCTGGGGGTAGGATAGGGTGGGAGGATCATCCTGGCAGGTCTCTGTGGGGTGGGACAGGGTGGTAGGATCATCCTGGCGGGTCTCTGTGGGGTGGGACAGGGTGGTAGGATCATCCTGGCAGGTCTCTGTGGGGTGGGACAGGTGGTAGGATCATCCTGGCAGGTCTCTGGGAGGTGGGACAGGGTGGTAGGATCATCCTGGCAGGTCTCTGGGAGGTGGGACAGGGTGGTAGCATCATCCTGGCAGGTCTCTGTGGGGTGGGACAGGGTGGTAGGATCATCCTGGCAGGTCTCTGTGGGGTGGGACAGGGTGGTAGGATCATCCCGGCAGGTCTCTGTGGGGTAGGATAGGGTGGTAGGATCATCCTGGCAGGTCTCTGTGGGGTGGGACAGGGTGGTTGGATCATCCTGGCAGGTCTGTTTTAAATGTAGGTGAAGTCTGGAAATGAATCAAATCAAATTTATTTACATAGCCCTTCGTACATCAGCTGATATCTCAAAGTGCTGTACAGAAACCCAGCCTAAAACCCCCAACAGCAAGCAATGCAGGTGTAGAAGCACGGTGGCTAGGAAAAACTCCCTAGAATGGCCAAAACCTAGGAAGAAACCTAGAGAGGAACCAGGCTATGTGGGGTGGCCAGTCCTCTTCTGGCTGTGCTGGGTGGAGATTATAACAGAACATGGCCAAGATGTTCAAATGTTCATAAATGACCAGCATGGTCATATAATAATAAGGCAGAACAGTTGAAACTGGAGCAGCAGCACGGCCAAGTGGACTGGGGACAGCAAGGAGTCATCATGTCAGGTAGTCCTGGGGCATGGTCCTAGGGCTCAGGTCCTCCGAGAGAGAGAAAGAAAGAGAGAATTAGAGAGAGCATATGTGGGGTGGCCTGTCCTCTTCTGGCTGTGCCAGGTGGAGATTTTAACAGAACATGGCCAAGATGTTCAAATGTTCATAAATGACCAGCATGGTCGAATAATAATAAGGCAGAACAGTTGAAACTGGAGCAGCAGCACGGTCAGATGGACTGGGGACAGCAAGGAGTCATCATGTCAGGTAGTCCTGGGGCATGGTCCTAGGGCTCAGGTCCTCCGAGAGAGAGAAAGAAAGAAAGAGAGAATTAGAAAATTCACACAGGACACCGAATAGGACAGGAGAAGTACTCCAGATATAACAAACTGTCGTTGACTCTGTCCGGGTCCCAAATGGAACCCTATTCATCCTCTGTGCCCTGGTAAACAGTAGTGCACTACATGGGGAATAGGTGCCCTTTGGGACTCTCCCTCTGGGACCATGTTGCTGTTTGTTTTGACTGATCAGTCAGTGATTTGATCAAAGGCCACCATCTGTACAGTGGGTCCTCATTTAAAAGTTGCATCATACTGCAGCATAGCTTGCAGGACTCTGCGGTATGGTGTTGATATCCAGCAAGGAGCAGAGCAGACCCCAGGTGGGGGGATGATCTAAGAACTACTGTTTCTACCAATCCCATTGGTGATGTAAAGTTCAGAACTAGAGGTTTGGTCCAATCATCACTCCTGTTCTGACTGAACTTTTTTCTGACTGGAGTTCACTTTGGGTCCAGAAATGGCCATGGGGGTACAACATGACTGAGAGCCAAAACTTCACTTTACATTGTAATTTGCGTACCATCAGAGTTCCTCAGCTACAGTAGACCAGCCAGGTTAATTTTTTTAATCAGTTTTTCATCAAAAATTCAAGTTCTCTGCTCAGAGCCTGTGAGGGTCTAATGACAATACCCCTGTGCTACAATGTCTCAGAGTGTCTTTCATAATGACAATCTGGTTTTTAAAAAGGGTCCTTGAAGAATAGAGATTCTGAGATAGTTTAAAAAAAAAGGTCATTACCATTACTTACAGTTATTTGAAGGTTTCCGACACCTATTAGTCCTATCACATTGTATAAACACTGGTTATAGAACGTTTTGTACAGGCCTTGTGCGTAAAAGGGACTATTCCAATGTGTATAGACAAAATTATTTTCAATAATTGCAAAATTCATAACTGCTAAATTTCCCCGAAAGTGAATTGCTACCTTGATATTTAACTTAATTCCCCACATACAAATGTGACCATTATTACATTCTGAGTAAGAAAGCCTTGATGTATCAAAACTGTCACCTCTACTCCCGCTCCCCCTCTCCAGTCTACTAACCACAGGTCCTGGCAAACCATCATTACAAACCATCATTACGCACACCTGCGCCTCATCTTTAGGCACACCTGGAAGTAATCACTTCCCTGATTACTCCCCCTTTATCTTGCACTCCATTGTTATCACCCATCAGGCAGCATTATTTCTGTGTTCATTTTCTGATGCATCTCTTGTTTGTTTAGTCGCTCTATGTTCGTTCTGATTAAACGCACCTGCTTCCTGACTCCCTGCATCTTCATTACAAAAACATACAGTGTAGAGCTGTTAGGACATTGGTTGAACACAGTATCTTAAGAATATATATAATTAGAAATTAACACTTCCTTTTCTGATTATCAGAGGTCCATATTCCCAGAATGACCTTATTGAGGATGCAAGCTGGGAATGTGTTTGTGCTATCTGGGATCTGCGGGATGTCACAACACTGATGTTTTTATTTTTTTAAATGTTTTATTTCACCTTTATTTAACCAGGTAGGCTAGTTCAGAACAAGTTCTCATTTACAACTGCGACCTGGCCAAGATAAAGCAAAGCAATGTGACACAGACAACAACACAGAGTTACACATGGAGTAAACAATAAACAAGACAATAACACAAACAAGTCAATGACACAGTAGAGAAAAGAAAGTCTATATCCAGTGTGTGCAAAAGGCATGAGGAGGTAGGCAATAAATATGCCATAGGAGTGAATAATCACCCCATTGAGGTTGAAATGTAAAATTGTTAAGGGTAGGTTTAGGTAAGTGTTATGGTTATAGTTGGTTAAGGTTAGAATTAAGGGTAGGGACGTCCCAAGGATTCTAGATAGCACTAACCATGAGATATGTATATCAGGGCCTGTAGTACCTCCCAACCCTTATGATACTGATTCAGGGCCTGTAGTACCTCCCAACCATTAGAATGCTGATTAAGGGCCTGTAGTACCTCCCAACCCCTAGAATGCTGATTCAGGGCCTGTAGTACCTCCCAACCCTTATGATGCTGATTCAGGACCTGCAGTATCTCCTAACCCTTAGAATGCTGATTCAGGGCCTGTAGTACCTCCCAACCCGTATGATGCTGACTCAGGGCCTGTAGTACCTCCCAACCCTTATGATGCTGATTCAGGGCCTGCAGTACCTCCTAACCCTTAGAATGCTGATTCAGGGCTTGTAGTACCTCCCAGCCCGTAGAATGCTGATGCAATTGGCTCATTCATCCTGTAACTGTTCCTCAGGTCGTTGCTGTAAATGAGAATGTGTTCTCAGTCAACTTACCTGGTAAAATAACAGATAAATATTAATGAATAAATACCACTCAGTGAGCATCTTAAATCAGACCTGCTCTCTAAACCACCTAACAGTGAACATCTTAAATCATACCTGCTCTCTAAACCACCTAACACTCAGTGAGCATCTTAAATCATACCTGCTCTCTAAACCACCTAAGACTCAGTGAGCATCTTAAATCAGACCTGCTCTCTAAACCACCTAACACTCAGTGAGCATCTTAAATCAGCCCTGCTCTCTACATCACCTAACACTCAGTGAGCAGCTTGCATATTGTCTAAATGCTTTGAAGACATCAGCAATGTAAGATATCAGCTACCGTATGCCTGGGACCTTGTTTTAAATCTACCAACTCAGAACTTGCTGAGCTAGCTAAACTTAGAACCAGTATTTAATCCTTTGGGTAAGCTGCTGGTATGTGGACAAATAGATAACTTGACTGATCACATACTTAGTTGCATTCAACAAAAAACCTTTCCAGGATAATACTTTAGGGGTGTCACATGTATAGTGGTTTGAGACATGATCTACAGTGTCTTCAGAAAGTATTCATACACCTTGACTTATTCCACACTTATTCCACAGCCTGAATTCAATAGGGATTGCATTTCTTTTTTCTCACCCATCTACACACAATAACCCATAATGACAAAGTGGAAACATTTTTTTAGAAGGTTTTAAAAAAATGTATTGAAAATTAAATATAGAAATATCTCATTTATATGCAGTAAATATTCACACCCCTGAGTCAATACTTTGTAGAATCACATTTGCTATTGATTACAGTCACAAGTCTTTCTGGGTAAGTCTCTTAAGATCTTTCCACAGCTGGATTGTGCAACATTTGTTGATCATTGCTAGGCAACTATTTTCAGGCATTGCCATAGATTTTCAATCAGATTTAAGTGATAACTGTAACACGGCTACACAGGAACATTCACTGTCTTCTTGGTAAGCAACTCCAGTGTAGATTTCGCCTTGTGTTTTAGCTTATTGTCCTGGCGAAAGCTGATTTCATATCCTGATGTCTGCTGGAAAACAGGCTGAACCAGGTTTTCCTCTAGGATTTTGCCTCTGCTTAGCTCCATTCCATTAATTTTTTTATCCTGAAAGACTCCCCAGTCCTTAATGATTACAAGCATACATAATGCAGCCACCATTATTCTTGAAAATATGGAGAGTGGTACTCAGTAATGTGTTGTATTGGATTTGCCCCAAACAGACACTTTGTATTCAGAACAAAACATTAATTGCTTTGCCACATTTATTGAAGCATTACTTTAGTGCCTTGTTGCAAACAGGATGCATGTTTCGAAATATTTTTTATTCTGTGCCTGGTTCCTTCTTTTCACTCTGTCAATTAGGTTAGTATTGTGGAGTAAATACAATGTTGTTGATCCCTCCTCGGTGTTCTCCTATCACATTAAACTCTGTGTCACGCCCTGACCTTAGTTATCTTTGTTTTCTTTATTATTTTGGTTAGGTCAGGGTGTGACATGGGGGATTGGTGTGTTTTAGCATGGTCTAGGGGTTTTGTATGTTTATGGGGCTGTTTCCTTTCTAGGTAGTTTTGTACGTCTAAGGTTGCCTAGATTGGTTCTCAGTTAGAGGCAGCTGTCTGTCATTGTCTCTGATTGGGAACCATATTTAGGCAGCCATGTTCTTTGGGTATTCTGTGGGTGATTGTTTCCTGTCTTTGTGTTCTCTGCACCAGATAGGACTGTTTCGGGTTTTGCCACGTTTGTTGTTTTGTAATTGTGTTCATGTTTAGTTTCCCTTATTAAAAACCATGAACTCTAACCACGCTGCATTTTGGTCCTCCTCTCTTTTGACGGAAGAAAACCGTTACAGAATCACCCACCACAAAAGGACCAAGTGGTGTGGTAACAGGTAGCAGCAGGAGAGGCGCTGGTATGAGGCGGCAGCACGGCGGCGCGGATGGAAGCCCGAGAGACAGCCCCAAAAATGTATTGGGGGGGGAGCACAGGGAGAGTGTGGCAGAGTCAGGAGTCAGACCTGAGCCAACTCCCCCTGTTTACCGTGAGGAGCCAAAGATGGAATCAGAGCAGTCGGCAAAGTTGAGGTGTGCGTCTGAGAATGTGGAGGAGTTATTGGACAAATTAGAGGAGAGTGAATGGAGGGGAGATTATGAGACATTCGAGGAGTTGTTGATAAAATTGGAGGAGAGAGAAGAGAGAGAGCTGTTGGTTTGGCGTAGTATGCACGGCATTCACCCTATGGAGCGTGTTAGCTGTCTGATGCCACATGTGTCAGTTCCTAGTACTCATCCTGAAACATGTGTTAAAGCTCCGGAACAATTGATGCCGGCTATACACACCAGGTCTCCAGAGTACCTTCACAACCCGGGGTGTTCTGTTCCTGCTCCCCGCACTCACTCTGAGGTACGTGTCCTCGGCCCAGTACCACCAGTGCCGGCACCACGCACCAGGCCTACAGTGCGCCTCACCTGTCCAGAGCTGCTAGAGTCTCCCGCCTGTCCAGAGCTGCTAGAGTCTCCCGCCTGTCCAGAGCTGCTAGAGTCTCCCGCCTGTCCAGAGCTGCTAGAGTCTCCCGCCTGTCCAGAGCTGCTAGAGTCTCCCGCCTGTCCAGAGCTGCTAGAGTCTCCCGCCTGTCCAGAGCTGCTAGAGTCTCCCGCCTGTCCAGAGCTGCTAGAGTCTCCCGCCTGTCCAGAGCGGCTAGAGTCTCCCGCCTGTCCAGAGCTGCTAGAGTCTCCCGCCTGTCCAGAGCTGCTAGAGTCTCCCGCCTGTCCAGAGCTGCTAGAGTCTCCCGCCTGTCCAGAGCTGCTAGAGTCTCTCGCCTGTCCAGAGCTGCCAGAGCCGCTAGTCTGCAAGGAGCCGCCAGTCTGCAAGGAGCCGCCAGAGCCGCCAGTCTGCAAGGAGCCGCCAGAGCCGCCAGTCTGCAAGGAGCCGCCAGAGCCGCCAGTCTGCAAGGAGCCGCCAGAGCCGCCAGTCTGCAAGGAGCCGCCAGAGCCGCCAGTCTGCAAGGAGCCGCCAGAGCCGCCAGTCTGCAAGTAGCCGCCAGAGCCGCCAGTCTGCCAGGAGCCGCCAGAGCCGCCAGTCTGCCAGGAGCCGCCAGTCAGCCAGGATCTGCCAGAGCCGCCAGTCAGCCAGGATCTGCCAGAGCCGCTAGTCAGCCAGGATCTGCCAGTCAGCCATGAGCCGACAGAGCCGTCAGTCAGCCAGAAGCTGCCAGAGCCGTCAACCAGCCTGAGCTACCCCTCAGTCCTGAGCTACCCCTCAGTCCGGAGGAGTTTGTTTAGTGGAGTGGGGCCCTTTAGTAGGGTTGCCAATCCTAGGTCGGCGGCGAGGGTCGCCGTTCCTAGGAAGAGACTATGGTGGAGTGGGGTCCACGTCCTGCACCAGAGCTGCCACCGTGGACAGACGCACACCCAGACCCTCCCCAATGGTTTTAGGTGTGCGGCCGGGAGTCCGCGCATTTGGGGGTGTACTGTCACGCCCTGGCCTTAACTATCTTTGTTTTCTTTATTTTGGTTAGGTCAGGGTGTGACATGGGGGATTGGTGTGTTTTAGTCTGGTCTAGGGGTTTTGTATGTTTATGGGTCTGTTTCCTTTCTAGGTAGTTTTGTACGTCTATGGTTGCCTAGATTGGTTCTCAATTACAGGCAGCTGTCTGTCGTTGTCTCTGATTGGGAACCATATTTAGGCAGCCATGTTCTTTGGGTATTCTGTGGGTGATTGTTTCCTGTCTTTGTGTTCTCTGCACCAGATAGGACTGTTTCGGGTTTTGCCACATTTGTTGTTTTGTAATTGTGTTCATGTTTAGTTTCTCTTATTAAAAACCATGAACTCTAACCACGCTGCATTTTGGTCCTCCTCTCTTTTGACGGAAGAAAACCGTTACACTCTGTAATTGTTTTAAAGCCATCATTGGCCTCATGATGAAATCCCTGGGCGCTTTCCTTCCTTTCCAGCAACTAAGTTAGGAAGTATCCATGTATCTTTGTAGTGACTGGGTGTATTGATACGCCATCCGAAGTGTCATTAATAACTTCAGCATTCTCAAAGGGATTTTCAATCTCTGCTTTTGAAAATGTTTACCCATCTACCAATGGGTGCCCTTCTTTGCGAGGCATTGGAAAACCTCCCTGGTATTTGAGGTTGAATATGTCTTTGAAATCCATTGCTCAACTGAGGGACCTTACAGAGAATTGTATGTGTGGGGTATAGAAATGAGGTAGTCATAAAACAATTTTAACACTAATTGCACACAGTGAGTCCATGTGACTTGTTAAGCACATTTTTACTCCTGAACTTATTCAGGCTTGCCATAACAAAGGGGTTGAATACTTATTGACTCAAGACATTTCACCTTTTTAATTCATTTGTATACATTTCAAAAAACTTCATTCCACTTTGATATGATGGGGTATTGTGTGTAGGCCAGTACCAAACCTCAATGTAATCCATTTTAAATCCAGGCTGTAACACAAAAAAAATGTGAAAAAAGTCAAGGGGTGTGAATACTTTCTGAAAGCACTGTATAATTGGCTTCCTACTGGTAATACTTTTCTGCACATTTTCAGGTGTCCATTGGAGAATTGGGTTTGGGGGAGGGGGAATGGGAATGGGAGGAAAGCAGCTGTAAGAAGATGTTGAGAGGAGACATAGGACAAGAGGTGTGATTAGAAGGTACAGAGCACCTGGTGATAGGGATGAGATTGTCAATTGAGGGAATATTGTGGTTCCCACCAACCCGGCAGATCTCTCAATTATCAAATGTGAAGACGTTAAAGGACGTTTTTTTATTAGTTCTTTCAAGGTTTTTCCTAAAAACACAATACAATGAGATATTGTGTTTTTGGTGAATGTGTGGTATTTGGGAGCATATCGGTAATACCTTTGAATATTGTTTAACCATGATATTATTTTACTTTATTAGATGGAAAACTGTGTATAATGTTCTGTCCTTAACTGCATCATTTACTTTATGAGTATTTAAACACCCCTGTGGTGGTACATATCCTTCCTTTAAGGTAATTTTAAAGCTAGAATCTTTAGTTGCCACCTCTATTTTTGGACTTATAAATGAATAATATATACTGTATATATATATATATATTTTGCAATGGTGTGTGTGTGTGTGTGTGTGTGTGTTGGTTTGTTTGAGTGTGTGTGTGTATATATGTACAGTACTCATTGATTCTCAAAGAATATAACTTATAAATGGCTCATAAGTTTAGTTCAACTAAACTACCCCATCAGAACCCCAAATATAAGCTTGTTTTACTCCAATGTTTGTAAACAAAGTAAATGTAAACAAACACTGTATAGCCTCAAAACATGATTCAAACTATAATGGTGGTATCATGGATGGTCAGTCCTCACATCCGTAGTTCTGTCTATTTAAGAGTTGTTCCATTTCTCCAGGCCCCTCCCTCAGGTTATGACCAAAAGGGAGGCGGGGTGACCACTTTGTTATTGTTTCAAATAAGGACGCTAAAAACAAAATTACTTTAAAAATAACTTCAAATATGAATTAATACGCTATGTCTGGTTGGGGAGGGAAGAGGACAATCTGAAATAGGGTGGTTGGGGTTCAACGACAAATTGAATCCAATCTGAAAATAAAAATGAATGAATATACGCTGGTCCTCTATATCAGTTGGTAGAGCATGACGCTTCCAATGACAGGGTTTGATTCCCGGGACTACCCATACAGAAAATGTCTGCACGCATGACTGTAAGTCGCTTTGGATAAAATAGTCTGCTAAATGGCATATTATATTATATATTGCAAAAATAAAAATAAATATATCCCACGCATGGTAAAAGTGCTGTTCCTAATAAAGATTTGTTTTTGGGTTGGAATGATGCGTATTAGAGTGTTCCTAAATATTTATACAAGTTAATTACTTTCAAATCAATAAGAGACTTTAGCCTTTTGTGACCTCCAAGTTGTTGATTCCATTAAGGACCAACTCCAGGGAATAAAAACTCATAAGAGGAAGGGGGTAATTATTTTCTTAATAAGGAGGAAATGGATTTCTTAAGTCACCATTAAATGTGTAAATAAATTACTCATAGCAGGACCTTTCAATCTGTTTTTCAAGACTACACATGGACGTTCATTACTTGACTGATGTTGTATTGAGTTGTCTCTCTTCCTGTATCTCTCACACGGAGAATACTACATCTGTGTTACAACAACAAAAATTGTCCGTTGACATGACAACACATTTGCTTATTATCCAGAGTGCTCATCTATTATTAGCTTCACAAAATGTGATGCCGTTGTTCATATTGTTAATGCTTTCCTATGACATATGTTATAATGGCCTAAGTAGCTGTTATAAAGGCTTTATTGAATGCATAAAAACAGTGTCAAAGGAGGATGAAATGTTTTCATCACAGAACAAAGTAGAAGGTGGATTGATAATACATTTTTCTGTTTGTTTAATGTCAAATCTTGTGATATTAGATTGTGAATAATTATTCATGTTGGAATGGAAAACCTCAAGGGGCAATTATTGTGAATCCTTATTAATCAGTTGGAGCTGCAGAACAAATTAACGTGATTTTTTAGAAAAAGAGAGAGAAAAGAGGCACCATACAGCATCAGGGCCGACAATAATACACAGTCTCAGATTAGTAGGAGTGCTGATCTAGGATCAGGTTCGCACTGTCCATATAATCTCTTTTCATTATGATTTAAATGGGGAAAAAATGATGCTAGATCAGCAGTCCAACTCAGAGACTTTATGAATATCAGACATTTGGTCAACATGACCCAGATAAGGACCTTCTCTTCTGCTGCTCTCATACCAACTCCCTTTAGGAATCATTATTTGGGATGCAGCCTCAAATATGGGTTTGCAGTTAAATTATTAAGGTCTTGGCAGTTCGCAAAACAAATCCGAAAATATCAACATGTCAAACAAACGCTGGAGATGATTTTTACTTGTTAGGTCAAGTTCTGCAATTCATTAAAACACCTTTTTGATGTCAAATAAACCAAGCTGTAGACCTACATTATGTCCACCTCCGCTAAGTCAATTCCAATAAAAAGCCAATAGGGGAAAGAAAAGGGTATAAAGTATCATTCTTCATGACATGCCATGATATGGGGAGGCAGGTAGCCGAGTGGTTAGAGCATTGTACTAGTAACCGGAAGGTTTCAAGATCAAATCCCCGAGCTGACAAGTTAAAGATCTGTCTTTCTGTCCCTGAACAAGGCAGTTATCCCACTGTTCCTAAGCTGCCATTGAAAATAAGAATTTGTTCTTAACTGACTTGCCTAGTAAAATTAAAATAAATATCATTGTGGTCACCTAATCATCCCCAGCTTAACTATTCTCCAGGTCATAACTGTAAGTGAAACTTACCTGGTAAAATAAGGTTTAAATAAAAAAATGTTTATTTTCTGGGATCCACTCATTTCACTCCAAGTGTAACGGCAAAGCAGCTTATTCAAGTGTAGAAACACTGTACTTTGGCAACTCAGTCACGAGTCAAGGTCATGTCCATAGCATGACTTCGTTGTAAATCATTCTGCCAGTGTGCCATGCACAAGCAGAGGAAATGACTATCAGTGGTGATGTGTGTTGTCACCCAGAACCAAACCACCATGATCTCCAGGCTTCAAGATATTGCAATTGGAGGATGTGTGCTATGCTCTCCCTGGAGACTTCCTAGTGCAGGGGTTTACCAATTTAGCGAGGCATTGTAGGAAGTCACTGTGCGGGTGGCAGTGGTTCTGTCTAAATCTAAATAAGAGGCTGGCAACATACAGCTTGGTGTTTGTTTACACTAACAACCATTCAAACCCCATTGTTATGAAACCCAGGTCGTCTTTAGGCATGACAGCAGCTCCGTCTAACTCAGAGGCTTTCTAAAAAAGACTTGGCTCGTGTCTATGTTGTTTGTGTACAAACTGAGGCTGCTCTGAACTCCACTGAATGGCTGAGGAGAAGATGGAGCAATCCAGCGATAGATTGAATAATCAATCTGTTATTGATATGTGGCTGTCTGGTTGACAATTAATTAGACTCTGCTGTGCTCGTGAAACATTTGGGGGTAGTTAATTTTTCATGGCTCCAAAACTTTATGGTTATATCATTAAAATATATTCTGAAGAGAATGTAATCAAAACACATTTGCAAGTTAAATTTAAGAGAAATCATTAGAGCAGACATGAACAAAAGAGACAATATATCAGAATAAATGTGGCATCTTAGACTGTAGCAGAAAGGAAGGGAACTTGTTGCAAACTAAATATGCTACGCACTCTAATAATAATAATAATGATCATCATTTATTTAACTTCTAGTGGTTTTCATTACAGAAATATTCTCAAAGTATCTGGTGCTTTTGATGCCTTGAGAATGTTTATTCTTCTTCATCACTTAGCCAGCACAGTTCTTCGTCCTTAAAGAGAGATTATACACCGAACAAAAATATACACGCAACATGTAAAAGTGTTGGTCCCATGTTTTTCGTCTAGGTCCTTAAAGAGAGATTATACACTGAACAAAAATATACACGCAACATGTAAAGTGTTGGTCCCATGTTTTTCGTCTAGGTCCTTATAGAGAGAGCTATTATACACTGAACAAAAATATACACGCAACATGTAAAGTGTTGGTCCCATGTTTCATGAGCTGAAATAAAAGATCCCAGAAATTTTCCATGAGCACAAATAGCTTATTTCTCTAGAATTTTGCGCACAAATTTGTTTACATCACTGTTGGTGAGAATGTATCCTTTTCCAAGATAATCCACCCACCTGAAAGGTGTGGCATATTAAGAAGCTGATTAAGCATAATGTTCCTTACACAGGTGCACCTTGTGCTGGGGACAATAAAAGGACACCAAAATGCCACAGATGTCTCAAGTTTTGAGGGAACGTGCAATTGGCATGCTGACTGCAGAAATGTCCACCAGAGCGTCCTTGCCCAGTCATGTGAAATCCATAGATTAAGGCCTAATGAATTTATTTCAATTGACTGATTTCCTTATACAAACTGTAACTCAGTAAAAGTGTTGAAATTGTTGCATGCTATTGTTCAGTATAGAATACAAGGATTTAAGAGATTACACCTGGAATTGTCCGGTCTAATCTATGAGCGGTGAAGAATGGGGTTTTCTCTTTGTTACTTTCATGTTTTATACACATTCTCCCTAGATAACCTACATTCCAGACGCCTGTTTTAGTCTTTAAAATGTCATTTTTTTCTTTTGTTGGGGAGCCTGTATAGCTGAGAGAGACCTTTGATTTTTACCCAACAACTACACAGCCTCCCCGGAGACACAAGCACATGCTACCACAGAGTGGGAGTGTTAGAGCAGGGAGCACTTCGTTTTCCTTGTCATTCAGAGTATAATGGGGAAAATCTGACAAGCAAAAAAATGAAGAGATGTGAAACTACTTTGGGTTTCTCTCAGGGGTGGTCTCTGGAAGAAAATGTGAGGCTTGAACTACGGGGTAACTGTCAAGAGGGACCTATACCAACTCCCAGTAATAATGGAAGAAACTGTCACTGGGGAGGCTTTGGTAAACCAACTGTATATTACAACTAGAGAGAGAAAAACAAGAAGTAGAGTAACAAGTTAAATCAGAGAGAGGGAAGATTGGTCATTTCTCCTGAGGCATCTTCAGGGAGGAGTATCAAGACTACAACCTGGGCTTCCATTGTGGTTATAGACTACAACCAAGGTCCCTATTGTGGTTATAGACTACAACTTGGGCTTCCATTGTGGTTATAGACTACAACCAAAGTCCCTATTGTGGTTTTTATTTTATTTTTAATTTATTTTATTTCACCTTTATTCAACCAGGTAGGCTAGTTGAGAACAAGTTCTCATTTACAACTGCGACCTGGCCAAGATAAAGCATAGCAGTGTGAACAGACAACACAGAGTTACACATGGAGTAAACAATTAACAAGTCAACAACACAGTAGAAAAAAAATAAAAAAAGAGAGTCTATATACATTGTGTGCAAAAGGCATGAGGAGGTAGACGAATAATTACAGTTTTGCAGATTAACACTGGAGTGATAAATGATCAGATGGTCATGTACAGGTAGAGATATTGGTGTGCAAAAGAGCAGAAAAGTAAATAAATATAAACAGTATGGGGATGAGGTAGGTAAATTTGGTGGACTATATTACCGATAGACTATGTACAGCTGCAGCGATCGGTTAGCTGCTCAGATAGCAGATGTTTGAAGTTGGTGAGGGAGATAAAAGTCTCCAACTTCAGCGATTTTTGCAATTCGTTCCAGTCACAGGCAGCAGAGAACTGGAACGAAAGGCGGCCAAATGAGGTGTTGGCTTTAGGGATGATCAGTGAGATACTACATGGTTATAGACTACAACCTGGGCTTCCAAATCAAATCAAATCAAATTTATTTATATAGCCCTTTGTACATCAGCTGATATCTCAAAGTGCTGTACAGAAACCCAGCCTAAAACCCCAAACAGCATGCAATGCAGGTGTAGAAGCACGGTGGCTAGGAAAGACTCCCTAGAAAGGCCAAAACCTAGGAAGAAACCTAGAGAGGAACCAGGCTATGTGGGGTGGCCAGTCCTCTTCTGGCTGTGCCGGGTGGAGATTATAACAGAACATGGCCAAGATGTTCAAATGTTCATAAATGACCAGCATGGTCATATAATAATAAGGCAGAACAGTTGAAACTGGAGCAGCAGCACGGTCAGATGGACTGGGTACAGCAAGGAGTCATCATGTCAGGTAGTCCTGGGGCATGGTCCTAGGGCTCAGGTCCTCCGAGAGAGAGAGAGAAAGAAAGAGAGAATTAGAGAGAGCATATGTGGGGTGGCCAGTCCTCTTCTGGCTGTGCCGGGTGGAGATTTTAACAGAACATGGCCAAGATGTTCAAATGTTCATAAATGACCAGCATGGTCGAATAATAACAATGCAGAACAGTTGAAACTGGAGCAGCAGCACGGCCAGGTGGACTGGGGACAGCAAGGAGTCATCATGTCAGGTAGTCCTGGGGCATGGTCCTAGGGCTCACGTCCTCCGAGAGAGAGAAAGAAAGAGAGAAGGAGAGAATTGGAGAATTCACACAGGACACCGAATAAGACAGAAGAAATACTCCAGATATAACAGACTGACCCTAGCCCCCCGACACAAACTACTGCAGCATAAATACTGGAGGCTGAGACAGGAGGGGTCAGGAGACACTGTGGCCCCATCCGAGGACACCCCCGGACAGGGCCAAACAGGAAGGATATAACCCCACCCACTTTGCCAAAGCACAGCCCCCACACCACTTCCATTGTGGTTATAGACTACAACCAAGGTCCCTATTGTGGTTATAGACTACAACTGGGGCTTCCATTGTGGTTATAGACTACAACCAAGGTCCCCATTGTGGTTATAGACTACAACTGGGGCTTCCATTGTGGTTATAGACTACAACCTGGGCTTCCATTGTGGTTATAGACTACAACCAAGGTCCTCATTGTGGTTATAGACTACAACCGGGGCTTCCATTGTGGTTATAGACTACAACCAAGGTTCCTATTGTGGTTATAGACTACAACCTGGGCTTCCATTGTGGTTATAGACTACAACCTGGGCTTCCATTGTGGTTATAGACTACAACCTGGGCTTCCATTGTGGTTATAGACTACAACCTGGGCTTCCATTGTGGTTATAGACTACAACCAAGGTTCCTATTGTGGTTGTAGACTACAACCAGGCGTCCATTGTGGTTATCGACTACAACCCAGGCTTCCAATGTTTTTGACTACCGATATATGCATCAGATTGAATGCACTTTATAGTGAATAATCCCAAAATGGTTGCATGCACCTACTACTGAATGCTCTAAATGTTGACGAATATTATCTATAAGCAGTGATCACCCCCCACTGTGTATACACTGGTTGAATCAACGTTGTTTCCAAGCAATTGATGTCTGTGCCCTGTGGGCAGCTTAGGGTCCCAGTGACCTTTCGGTTTGTTACATCACACGCAGCTCATTGTGTCATCCATCAACTGACGACTTAACTGGTAACGTTGAAATAACCACTAATTATTGCCATCAGTTTGTCTTCAGATGCAGAATTCTCAGTCTATTCATCTTTACTGTATTTTAGTAGCTCCATGAGACAGCGCTAGGATTTCCCATGGAACTATAGCTCTGCTGGCCATGGTCATTATCTAACGCTCTCCTCCTATCAGCTCTGTTCCACTCAAAACGACCCCTGGAGGGAAACCTTTAATCCTGCTGATAGATAGAACAATTACACTCAATCACCCACGTCCCCTTTAAACTGTTCCTGAGGCACTTTCACAGGGCCTGTACGCCAACGATTAAACTGGGCATTGCCCTTTTCAGCTATGCCATGATACCCTCAACTGCCAAGGTCTGTCATCATGATTAGGGAGGAAGCTACTTTCTCTCAAATGTTAATTGAATTAGAAAAAGGTGTTTGGAGTCATGAAAAACTCTAGTCTTAATGTGTGTGTGATGGTTCGATGTAGCTCTGTGAGGAGGGAGGAGGATTTAATTTGATTTGAATGTGGAGAACATTAAGTAGATGGCCCTGTTGAGTTACTCTATCTCCTCTTTCCCTCTCACCATCACCATTTCCAAATGAAATTAAGAGGATGAACACCGACAATGAGGAACATAAAGAACAAATGATGCTTTTATTACTATCCACTGTGATGCTTGAAATGCTCTTCTGCTCATTAGGGGTCCATGGCATGAACAGATATAGTGAGTGGGACAGGAAAAGAAAGAGCATTTGAATATTTTACATTGTGATGCAGTGAATCATTAGGTTTACACATAGCTTAGCTGCAGGAGTTTAAACTGTAACACTACGGAAATTGCAACTGTTTTGAAGAAAACGGTTGGCCTCTTTTTCAGCGCTAGAC
This sequence comes from Oncorhynchus tshawytscha, assembly GCF_018296145.1. Lineage (NCBI taxonomy): Eukaryota > Metazoa > Chordata > Actinopteri > Salmoniformes > Salmonidae > Oncorhynchus > Oncorhynchus tshawytscha. The sequence continues at coordinate 49,000,149 of NC_056447.1, read as the reverse complement.
CACAAAATGAAAACCTGTGTTGTGCTGAAACAGCAAAAATATAAATAGAGGTCAGGCAGCAATTTAAACTCTTCTAAATTCCCTTCTCAGTGAGAATAATAAAAATGAGAGAGAACATATACAGGTGTAGGATCTTAATTTGACCTGTTCTGTCACAGAAAAATAATCCTGCACCAGCAGGATTTGAACGTTTACTCCATAATGTTGCTTGGTTACGCTATTAGCTGGCCAAAAGTAAGCTACATGAAAAGTGCAATACTGTTAATAAAGGGCTTTTCCGATACTTTTGTATGCTAATGGCCAGTGGTTCTGAAAGTAACGGCCACGAGCCAAAAGTGGTCCCCAAAAATGGTGTAGTACATCACATGAAGTATGTGCAGATATGTGCACCACGTCATCAGACTCTATCTCGCTCTAGGGGTGATTCTTGCTAGTTCAAATCAAATCAAATCAAATGTATTTATATAGCCCTTCGTACATCAGCTGATATCTCAAAGTGCTGTACAGAAACCCAGCGTAAAACTCCAAACAGCAAGCAATGCAGGTGTAGAAGCATGGTGGCTAGGAAAAACTCCCTAGAAAGGCCAAAACCTAGGAAGAAACAAGGCTGTGAGGGGTGGCCAGTCCTCTTCTGGCTGTGCCAGGTGGAGATGATAACAGAACATGGCCAAGATGTTCAAATGTTCATAAATGACCAGCATGGTGGAACTGGAATTCCTAGGGGGCTGGCCCATGTGGGGGAAAATGGTGCAGCACAGCTTCCAGAAAAAGCCTTCAAACTAGGGATGGCAAATTGAGGTAAAACAGTAATTCTGCTCATAGATTATGCATGTATGAACAACACATTGACACATCCAGACCAAAGAGGGAGGTTTAAAAAATACTCACTTGTCGCCAAAGTTCCGTAGCATGTTTTTAATGTAACCCTGTGTTAACGTGGGTTTTCGGTGAATTTATGTAAATCACAAAGATCATTTTGCATTTCCAGCGGTGCAGGAAAATTCTCAGCAACAAAAGAGTGATCAAATTAGACTTATTTTTTCTTTAGCAAAGCCATCAGTGTCCCCATGGAGATGCTATCTGTCAACAGGTGTCATGTATCACACTGACTCTTGAACAAGGCAATTAACCCACTGTTCCTAGGCCGTCATTGTAAATAAGAATTTAATAATAGACTTAATTTTTGGTGTGCTTTCAGATCAAAGCTCAACTAGGCTCCAAGGAGATGTTGTCTGAAGAGCTCAGGGAGCCTTAATCAGTTGGCTGAGGTAGCAACACCTCCACAGACCTCTCAACATAGGCCTACAACCTCATATGGTGGTTGTCTGTATGTCTTCTCACCACAGAAATATGTAACTTCACAGGTCCTTTATAAAACATTCATTAACAACCTGATTATCTAAAGTGTAACAATTTATAAAGTTATAAAAAAATTCACCATCTGAGCAAAGCATTATTCCTGTATTATGTGAAATATAGTAAATGATCACAATGTTTCAAAATGACCGTTTATAGAATTAGTAATACGCATCACAGTTTCCTTGCATAACCCCATGAGGAAAACAATATCTAAAGGTCAACTGTTTACTTCCACCGACACTCTGTCAGTGTATTTAACAACGATCAAAGCAGTACTGCATCAATGTCAAAATGAACTTGACTAAAATCTAGCTGGAAGACACCTAACTAATATTAATCTCTTGCCATGTCAGCAACAACCAGATTTCAATTAAGAGGGTAGATCTCAATCACCAAGGGACTAAAAGCAGGCCAGTAGTACAACGCCTCAGGGTTCTGGCACACTTCACTCTGTTACATGCATGGATTTCCCTCTACCTGTCCTCAACAGCCATTTGGAATCCATTTTGTTCTATTTTCTACCGATACAAGTGTTCAAGGGAAATCAATAAAATTGTAACGATGTGGGCTTGAGCATAAATTGACCAAGTGTGTGTGTGTGTGTGTGTGTGTGTATTTCAGTGTGT
>NC_056447.1:48975664-48995664 GCF_018296145.1 Oncorhynchus tshawytscha | reverse complement strand
ACATTGCTGCGGGGGATTTGCTTCCATTCAGCCACAAGAGAATTAGTGGGGTAGGACACTGATGTTGGGCGATTAGGCCTGGCTCGCAGTCGGCGTTCCAATTCAACACAAAGGTGTTCTATGTGGTGGAGGTCAGGGCTCTGTGCAGGCCAGTCAAGTTATTCCACACCGATCTCGACAAACCATTTCTGTATGGACGTCGCTTTGTGCATTGGGGCATTGTCATGCTGAAACAGGAAAGGGCCTTCCCCAAACTGTTGCCACAAAGTTGAAAGCACAGAATTGTCCAGAATGTCATTGTAGGTTGCAGTGTTAAGATTTCCTTTCACTGGAACAGCTCCAGGCCATTATTCCTCCTCCACAAAACTTTCACCTTTGGCACTACGCATTGGCGCAGGTAACGTTCTCCTGCCAGATAGTGAAGCGTGATTCATCACTCCATGGGAACACATTTCCACTGCTCCAGAGTCCAATGGCGGCGCTCTTTACACCACTCCAGCCGGCGCTTGGCGTTGCCCATGGTGATCTTAGGCTTGTGTGCAGCTTCTCGGCCATGGAAACCCATTTCATGAAGCTCCCGAAAAACACTTCCAGCGGCAGTTTGGAACTCGGTAGTGAGTGTTGCAACCGAGGACAGATGATTTTACACGCTACACGCTTCAGCACTCGGCAGTCTCGTTTTGTGAGCTTGTATGGCCTACCACTTCACGCCTGAGCCGTTGGTACTCCTAGACGTTTCTACTTCACAATAACAGCACATACAGTTGACTGGGGCACCTCTAGCAAGACAGAAATTTTACCAACTGACTTGTTGGAAAGGTGACAGTGCCTCATTGAAAGTCACTGAGCTCTTCAGTAAGGCCAATCTACTGCCAGTGTTTTAACCTATGGAGAGTGCATGGCTGTGCACTTGATTTTATACACCTGTCAGCAAAGGGTGTGGCTGAAATAGCCGAATCCACTAATTTGAAGGGGTGTCCACAAACTTTTGTATATAGTGTACATTCCAGCTAGAATCCCCAGAATCAGTAGAACACAAGGAAGCATGTCATTGCATTCTCGATTCTAAAATCATACATTTCATAATGGGTCTAATCCCCGGTTAATTTTAGAATTCCACCACAGTCTCTCTGTGTCATTGTTACTGTGATGTACGTAGAGACAGGGCTTAGAAACAGGCAGCATGGTGTACTCAAGGGTTTACCTCTCCAATACTTTTTTATGGACTCTCTCCCATTCGATTAAGTGACATTTTCCCACTGTACAGCCAAGCCTGAAGTCTACCAAAACAAGCCTCTCCATCATAGCGTCTGCCTTTTCTCTACTGACTCACTCATTGCTAACACCACTCATACATCCCGAACGTTCTCATTTGACCGTGAATATTCTTCAAGGTATCCGGGAAGATTGTCCTTTTGGGAGCGTCTGAGATGAGTACTGAGGCCAATCCATCATGTTCAGGCAGCTGTCAGGCGCACAGGAAAAAAAAACAATTAAAAGTTCCACACACAAGTTGAGCTCCACGGATAGTCATGGAAGCAACCTCTGTGTTATTACGTCCCAAATGACACACTATTCCCTATATAGGGCATTACTTTTGACCAGAGACCTATGGGCACTGGTCAAAAGTAGAGCACTATGGGGTGGAATTATTATCATCAAAAGGAGAGACTTTTAGATTTCTTCAAAACAATCAAACTGTATTATTTATTTAGTGCAGTAATGGAGCTGGTCGGTAACCACCCCTGAAGGTGACCACGGAGAACCCAACCAGCTCAGAAATAACATGAAGACATGGCTAAAGGCCAATCAGACTAGTGAAAATAATCCCAAACTGTGTATTGCCGCTTTCCATGTGGTCTGTAGCTGGTGAGGCGTGGAAACACTTTGTTGCTTTTATGTATTTTGTATTTGTTGCTTTTTGCTTGTTCTATGTTGCTCTGTGTGTTGCTCTGCGTGTTGCTCTGCGTGTTGCTCTGTGTGTTGCTCTGTGTGTTGCTCTGCGTGTTGCTCTGTGTGTTGCTCTGTGTTTGCTCTGTGTGTTGCTCTGCGTGTTGCTCTGCGTGTTGCTCTGTGTGTTGCTCTGTGTGTTGCTCTGCGTGTTGCTCTGCGTGTTGCTCTGTGTGTTGCTTGTTCTATGTTGCTCTGTGTGTTGCTCTGCGTGTTGCTCTGCGTGTTGCTCTGTGTGTTGCTTGTTCTATGTTGCTCTGCGTGTTGCTCTGTGTGTTGCTCTGCGTGTTGCTCTGCGTGTTGCTCTGCGTGTTGCTCTGCGTGTTGCTTGTTCTATGTTGCTCTGCGTGTTGCTCTGTGTGTTGCTCTGTGTGTTGCTCTGTGTGTTGCTCTGCGTGTTGCTCTGCGTGTTGCTCTGTGTGTTGCTCTGTGTGTTGCTCTGCGTGTTGCTCTGCGTGTTGCTCTGTGTGTTGCTTGTTCTATGTTGCTCTGTGTGTTGCTCTGCGTGTTGCTCTGCGTGTTGCTCTGTGTGTTGCTTGTTCTATGTTGCTCTGCGTGTTGCTCTGTGTGTTGCTGCGTGTTGCTCTGCGTGTTGCTCTGTGTGTTGCTCTGTGTGTTGCTCTGTGTGTTGCTCTGCGTGTTGCTTGTTCTATGTTGCTCTGTGTTGCTCTGTGTGTTGCTCTGTGTGTTGCTCTGCGTGTTGCTCTGCGTGTTGCTCTGCGTGTTGCTCTGTGTGTTGCTTGTTCTATGTTGCTCTGCGTGTTGCTTGTTCTATGTTGCTCTGCGTGTTGCTCTGCGTGTTGCTCTGCGTGTTGCTCTGCATGTTGCTCTGCGTGTTGCTTGTTCTATGTTGCTCTGCGTGTTGCTTGTTCTATGTTGCTCTGCGTGTTGCTTGTTCTATGTTGCTCTGCGTGTTGCTCTGCGTGTTGCTCTGTGTGTTGCTTGTTCTATGTTGCTCTGCGTGTTGCTCTGTGTGTTGCTTGTTCTATGTTGCTCTGCGTGTTGCTCTGCGTGTTGCTTGTTCTATGTTGCTCTGCGTGTTGCTCTGCGTGTTGCTTGTTCTATGTTGCTCTGCGTGTTGCTCTGCGTGTTGCTTGTTCTATGTTGCTCTGCGTGTTGCTCTGCGTGTTGCTCTGCGTGTTGCTCTGCGTGTTGCTCTGCGTGTTGCTCTGTGTTGCTCTGCGTGTTGCTCTGCGTGTTGCTCTGCGTGTTGCTCTGCGTGTTGCTCTGCGTGTTGCTCTGCGTGTTGCTTGTTCTATGTTGCTCTGCGTGTTGCTCTGCGTGTTGCTTGTTCTATGTTGCTCTGCGTGTTGCTCTGTGTGCTCTGCGTGTTGCTCTGCGTGTTGCTCTGCATGTTGCTCTGCGTGTTGCTTGTTCTATGTTGCTCTGCGTGTTGCTCTGCGTGTTGCTTGTTCTATGTTGCTCTGCGTGTTGCTCTGCGTGTTGCTTGTTCTATGTTGCTCTGCGTGTTGCTCTGTGTTGCTCTGCGTGTTGCTCTGCGTGTTGCTCTGCGTGTTGCTCTGCGTGTTGCTCTGCGTGTTGCTCTGTGTGTTGCTTGTTCTATGTTGCTCTGCATGTTGCTCTGCGTGTTGCTTGTTCTATGTTGCTCTGCGTGTTGCTCTGCGTGTTGCTTGTTCTATGTTGCTCTGCGTGTTGCTCTGTGTGTTGCGTGTTGCTCTGTGTGTTGCTCTGTGTTGCTCTGCGTGTTGCTCTGTGTGTTGCTCTGTGTGTGCTCTGCGTGTTGCTCTGCGTGTTGCTCTGTGTGTTGCTTGTTCTATGTTGCTCTGTGTGTTGCTCTGCGTGTTGCTCTGCGTGTTGCTCTGTGTGTTGCTTGTTCTATGTTGCTCTGCGTGTTGCTCTGTGTGTTGCTCTGCGTGTTGCTCTGCGTGTTGCTCTGTGTGTTGCTCTGTGTGTTGCTCTGTGTGTTGCTCTGCGTGTTGCTTGTTCTATGTTGCTCTGTGTGTTGCTCTGTGTGTGCTCTGTGTGTTGCTCTGCGTGTTGCTCTGCGTGTTGCTCTGCGTGTTGCTCTGTGTGTTGCTTGTTCTATGTTGCTCTGCGTGTTGCTTGTTCTATGTTGCTCTGCGTGTTGCTCTGCGTTGCTCTGCGTGTTGCTCTGCATGTTGCTCTGCGTGTTGCTTGTTCTATGTTGCTCTGCGTGTTGCTTGTTCTATGTTGCTCTGCGTGTTGCTTGTTCTATGTTGCTCTGCGTGTTGCTCTGCGTGTTGCTCTGTGTGTTGCTTGTTCTATGTTGCTCTGCGTGTTGCTCTGTGTGTTGCTTGTTCTATGTTGCTCTGCGTGTTGCTCTGCGTGTTGCTTGTTCTATGTTGCTCTGCGTGTTGCTCTGCGTGTTGCTTGTTCTATGTTGCTCTGCGTGTTGCTCTGCGTGTTGCTTGTTCTATGTTGCTCTGCGTGTTGCTCTGCGTGTTGCTCTGCGTGTTGCTCTGCGTGTTGCTCTGCGTGTTGCTCTACGTGTTGCTCTGCGTGTTGCTCTGCGTGTTGCTCTGCGTGTTGCTCTGCGTGTTGCTCTGCGTGTTGCTCTGCGTGTTGCTTGTTCTATGTTGCTCTGCGTGTTGCTCTGCGTGTTGCTTGTTCTATGTTGCTCTGCGTGTTGCTCTGTGTGTTGCTCTGCGTGTTGCTCTGCGTGTTGCTCTGCATGTTGCTCTGCGTGTTGCTTGTTCTATGTTGCTCTGCGTGTTGCTCTGCGTGTTGCTTGTTCTATGTTGCTCTGCGTGTTGCTCTGCGTGTTGCTTGTTCTATGTTGCTCTGCGTGTTGCTCTGCGTGTTGCTCTGCGTGTTGCTCTGCGTGTTGCTCTGCGTGTTGCTCTGCGTGTTGCTCTGTGTGTTGCTTGTTCTATGTTGCTCTGCATGTTGCTCTGCGTGTTGCTTGTTCTATGTTGCTCTGCGTGTTGCTCTGCGTGTTGCTTGTTCTATGTTGCTCTGCGTGTTGCTCTGCGTGTTGCTCTGTGTGTTGCTTGTTCTATGTTGCTCTGCATGTTGCTCTGCGTGTTGCTTGTTCTATGTTGCTCTGCGTGTTGCTCTGCGTGTTGCTCTGCGTGTTGCTCTGCGTGTTGCTCTGCGTGTTGCTCTGCGTGTTGCTCTGTGTTGCTTGTTCTATGTTGCTCTGCGTGTTGCTCTGCGTGTTGCTCTGCGTGTTGCTCTGCGTGTTGCTCTGCGTGTTGCTCTGCGTGTTGCTCTGCGTGTTGCTCTGCGTGTTGCTTGTTCTATGTTGCTCTGCGTGTTGCTCTGCGTGTTGCTCTGCGTGTTGCTCTGCGTGTTGCTCTGCGTGTTGCTCTGCGTGTTGCTCTGCGTGTGCTCACTGCTCCTTGATTGTCTGTATTGTTATTGTAATTGTTTTTAATAACCTGGTCCAGGGACTGCGGCTGAAAATTAGCCAGATGGCTAAAACCGCCACTTGTACTGAAACATTGATTAATGTGCACTGTCCCTGTAAAAATACAAAATAAACTCAAACTGCAATCCACTTTAATGACAGGACATTGTTCCATGTAATGGAAACAGATTATAATGTTAGAGCACATTAACTTCCTGTTTAAATTCACTGCTGTTACCTAAACTCTAAAACTCAGCAACATTAATCAGAAATGATCACTGAACATTTCCGATTCAACTATTCAGACCTCTGCAAATGTCCCACTGAATCCCTTACAGCCCGATATATAGCCCAGCGAGCACCACTAACTCTTCTGCTCTTACCAGTAAGAAAACAATATAACCCATTCTCAAACAACGTTCTGCGCTTACCTCTATTGTAAGGTTAAAAACAAAGTTGACAACTTTCTCTTCTCTTTCGGCTTCACACTTAGGAAATGTCCAAGACTTTAAAAGTAACATGTAATGCGCCAAATTTATAAAATACATCAGTCAATTCATGAGAAGAAGAAAACACACTTCGGGGGGCACAGCTCTGTCTATTTATAGCTAATTACCTCTCCGCTATTCTTAGTTACCTAGATCTGATGAGTTCTATCTCTTCGTTGATTCAGTTATTTAAATATGACTCCATTCTCAATGTTATTCCGGCAGACCATTTAGGCAACAGACAACGTATTGCATTGAAATCGCCTCGCTATTTATGTTTGAATAAATTAGTGTGACGGTTTTCCTCCTCTTCTGAGGAGGAGTAGGAAAGATCAGACTAATGCGCAGCGTGATAAGTGTCCATATTTTAATGAAATAACCGAACACTGAATACAAAAGAACAAGACAAATAAATGAAAACCGAAACAGTTCTTTATGGTAAAACACAGACACAGAAAACAACGACCCACAAATCATAGTGGGAAAACAGGCTGCCTAAGTATTGTTCACAATCAGAGACAACGATAAACAGCTGCCTCTGATTGGGAACCATACCAGGCCAAACACAGAAATACAAAAACATAGAACAACACATAGAATGCCCACCCCAACTCACGCCCTGACCAAACTAAAATAGAGACATAAAAAAGGAACTACGGTCAGGACGTGACAATTTGCCTTTCAATTTGAACCAAGCAAGCTGTTAAAACTGGCGGCCATATCTGTTAAAGGCAAAAAATGCCAGTAGTTGAATTACAATCAGAAACACAGATTTTAGTCAATAACATATACCCAATGCTATTGAAATGACGAAGAAATCCAGCAAATAACCCAATTACGAGGTTTGTAGTCTTAACATCTGGCACATAATAACGACACAATTCCCAGAAAATAGCCTTAATTAAAGGTCCAAGCATTTCTCCGCAGAGATTCTCACATGTGCAAAATGAATAGATTAGCATTCAACGAGTTAAATCGACATACATTGACTAGGAAACAGATCTTGCGCTTTTTAATAAAAGCAACCAAAAAAATGTTTTTTCATGCAACATATTTCAATTACTGTACTACATCACATTAATCCTGCAATGATAATTAGTTTGATGAATACACTAGGCTTTGTACGACATTATAAGATACATCGAGATTCCATCTTAATTCGCTCTAACTTTATGGAAAAAGGTTTATTCAATAAATCTAGCAACTCCTTTCATACTGGGAAGAAAATTTTAAAAAATTTAAAAATTCAGGCCTTAAGGGCAGTTTTATTTTAAATGTAGAACCCGGACGGGGAAAATCCAATAAGCGTTTTATAGTTACATCATTAGGGTAAGTTAACCAAAAGTGGGCACACTCCAATCACTTTCTGAGACAATTGCCCAGACTGTGTAGACAGTTTAATTTTGCTTAAACCTCATCTTTATCAAATGTTCCATTAAAGATACCAACTCAAAACCTACATACATTACATTGTTTAAGTTGCATCTCATTATATTCCTAGTATTACAAGGTGTCACCTGCACTCCCGTTTTTCGTTCAATACATTAACCTCACCAATCCTATTGTGATCAAATCAGTACCACGGATCTGGACTTTTTGTTAGCCCGCAACTGGCTAATTAACAATCACATTCAAGGATACCTCACTTAAGAACACTCCTATCAACTCACCTCAGTCCTGCTAGTTACCCCAGCTGTGTTCATCTTAAGGAAGACCTCACGCTGAGTGTACCCTCAACCGGGGCATTTGTTATTTTTTAGATATTGTTTTTATTTTTTATTATCTTTTCATCACTTAAATGTTCCGTCAATGTCAAATCAGTTCTATTAACTCTGTACACTGTCAAGTTCAATTATTAAAAGAAACCAGTCTCACCCTTAATCTAATTCTGTTCGAAATGATGTATCCATTCAGCTAATGCTCCCAGCCAGGTGGGGATCCGATCTTCTCCAAATAGCGGAGAGTGACTTTCCTCTGGTCTAATCTCATCTAATGCAACCCCCCACCCCCTGCACGGTTAACCTGGATTTCACTGGGAACAATCAGCAAAATAAAATAAAAAATAAAAAAGTTAATTATCCCATCCTTGTCAACAAAATTGTGGTGGATTTATTGTAATCAAAAGGAGAGACTTAGATTTCTTCAAAACAATCAAACTGTATTATGGTCGGTAACCACCCCTGGAGGTGATCACTGAGAACTCAACGAGCGGATTTGGACCACAGCATTTTAAAGCGAAGTCCATCCTCCTTCAGTCTACATGACACACAACAGATGTATGGAATGGGTCACAAGGTTAAGATTTGTATGAAAGATACTTATAATTCACAGCAGACAGTATTTGCTGTGAAAGCAGTTCTCATTGTGTAGAGACCAGTATCTGGCCCCCCAACTCCATACTGGAGCCATGTCTCCCTGGTACCTTATAGAACAGAAACATTAACTCATGCTCTGGAATGCGTTATCCCAAAAGACATCATAAATCTCCTGTCAGTGTTATCTCCCAGAGGCCCACTTTCAGTTCACACAGACACAATAGAGTTATAAGAACCCTCTATTCTGTTGCATAAAACAACCATTTGATGCAATAAAAGTACTATAATATAATCTTGTAATTTCCACCATAACTATAAAGGGAATAGGGTGGCATTGGGAAAGTAGCTTCTGTATGTGATCTTGTGAACAATAGGATTCATTACGAGTTCAAAGGGAAGAAGAGAGGGGGTTACGTGGAAGGGGAGACTTACTGTGTGTTCATGTGTTGCTGCTATGCTGTGTTGTCATGTGTTGCTGCCATGCTGTGTTGTTGTCTTAGGTCTCTCTTTATGTAGTGTTGTGGTGTCTCTTGTCGTTATGAGTGTTTTGTCCTATATTTGAAATGTATTTTTAATGTTTAATCCCAGCCCCCATCTCCGCAGGAGGCCTTTTGCCTTCTGGCCGTCATTGTAAATAAGAATTTGATATTAACTGACTTACCTAGCTAAATTAAGGTTAAATAAAACAATTAAAATAAACACAATCAAAATGACATTCAGTATATGAGAGTGTTGATGTTGCCAGACAGGAGTGATATTGAGCTGTAACTAATAGATTTCCAATTTGGATTGGCCAAAAACATATGGTGACGTGCTTGTTTTTTAAGATAGCATTGAGAAACTCTCTTCACAGATACTACAGAGCGGGAACAATAAAGAGTACACTGTACACAACAGAGTCTCAGTGATGATGGCATGTGGCAAGGATGACGTATGTCATCTGGAAATCATTATCCAGGCGTAGAGAGGGTAACTCTGGCTAACCCATAATCCAGTCATTGATTCCAGTCTGACGAGCCCAGGCTACAGGCATAGGGCATGTCTCCATTCTGTCTAGCTAGCTCATGTCTGCCCTTTGGCCAGTCCACAGTGAGTCACCACTCTGCCTAGCCCATGGTGAGTCTCCACTCTGCCTAGCCCATGGTGAGTCTCCACTCTGCCTAGCCCATGTCTGCCTTTTGGCCAGTCTACAGTGAGTCTCCACTCTGCCTAGCCCATGGTGAGTCTCCACTCTGCCTAGCCCATGTCTGCCCTTTGGCCAGTCCACAGTGAGTCACCACTCTACCTAGCCCATGGTGAGTCACCACTCTGCCTAGCTCATGGTGAGTCTCCACTCTGCCTAGCCCATGTCTGCCCTTTGGCCAGTCCACAGTGAGTCACCACTCTACCTAGCCCATGGTGAGTCTCCACTCTGCCTAGCCCATGTCTGCCTTTTGGCCAGTCTACAGTGAGTCTCCACTCTGCCTAGCCCATGTCTGCCCTTTGGCCAGTCCACAGTGAGTCTCCACTCTGCCTAGCCCATGGTGAGTCTCCACTCTGCCTAGCCCATGTCTGCCTTTTGGCCAGTCTACAGTGAGTCTCCACTCTGCCTAGCCCATGTCTGCCCTTTGGCCAGTCTACAGTGAGTCTCCACTCTGCCTAGCCCATGGTCAGTCTCCACTCTACCTAGCCCATGGTGAGTCTCCACTCTACCTAGCCCATGGTGAGTCTCCACTCTACCTAGCCCATGGTCCAGGCACAGCACCCAACAGCCAAAGCCACCAGCTGCCATCCTGTTGAGCAAACTAAACAGACATGGGCCATGGCTAGGGCCCACGCTTCCATAGCTCAACACACACACACGTTCTATAAAAATAGTGTTCTAAAACCCATTGTCGTAGAAACACAGTTGGTATTTTGACAAGGCAATGCCATTTTATCTCCTTCTGTTGGCTACTCTGCCAGACACCCTGTGGTATAAAACACATCCTGGTATCTGTAACACGTGACAGGAATAAATCGCTCACACTATCCATCTATTCATATATTTGTGTTGTTTTGCAGTTCAGGCCCTCAATGACATTGCAATCAAGACAGCAGCAAATATTGAATCATGGAGTGTATTGTTCTCTAACAGCATCCCAGAGCATCAGGACTGGAGGTGACTCATTGACGAGCTACTTCATCAGTAAAAACAAATAAATCAATAGTGATTGATAACCTATTTTAAGTGAGGTAATAGAGAGAGTATAACTGCTACATTCTGTATGACGAATCAGGCTGACATTTGGTACCATTGGACCATAAAACCCTGAGGGAGAGAGTGTGGATGCGTCCCAAATGCCATCCTATTTCCTATATAGTGCCCTACTCTTGTCAAACGTAGTGCGCTGTATAGTGTATAGGGTGACAATTTTGTCACGCAACTTGTATGTCTGAGCAATAACTTCCTTATTTTCCTGTTTTGACAAAAAAATAGGCTATAAACATAGTCATACAGTATGAGGTCAAAGCCCTATACGAAGTGGCAGTGGAGGGAGGCCTCAGCTCAAAGCCCTATACGAAGTGGCAGTGGGGGGAGGCCTCAGCTCAAAGCCCTATACGAAGTGGCAGTGGAGGGAGGCCTCAGCTCAAAGCTCTATATGAAGGGACAGTGGAGGGAGGCCTCAGCTCAAAGCCCTATACGAAGTGGCAGTGGAGGGAGGCCTCAGCTCAAAGCCCTATACGAAGTGACAGTGGAGGGAGACCTATATAAAGGGACAGTGTATATAAAGGGACAGTGGAGGGAGGCCTATATAAAGGGACAGTGTATATGAAGGGAGAGTGGAGGGAGACCTATATAAAGGGACAGTGGAGGGAGGCCTATATAAAGGGACAGTGGAGGGAGGCCTATATAAAGGGACAGTAGAGGGAGGCCTATGTAAAGGGACAGTGGAGGGAGACCTATATAAAGGGACAGTGGAGGGAGGCCTATATAAAGGGACAGTGGAGGGAGGCCTATGTAAAGGGACAGTGTATATGAAGGGACAGTGGAGGGAGGCCTATGTAACAGGGACCTATGTAAAGGGACAGTGTATATGAAGGGACAGTGGAAGGAGGCCTCAGCTCAAAGCACTATACGAAGTGGAGTGGAGGGAGGCCTATATAAAGTGACAGTGGAGGGAGCCCTCAGCTCAAAGCCATTTGGTCAATGTCAAAGCTTTATCAGTTCTAGTTTATGGCCAACCAAAGCGAGGAAAGAGAGAAACGTGCTCCCCAGGTAGTCTATGGATGGAATATTTGTCGATACTGTTGGGCAATTTGTCATTAATCTAGTTCGCCTTCGTTATCTGATTAATAAATTAAGAGAACCTTTAAAATCGATAAAAACATTGAATGGCAAATACTCCAGTCTATAGGTAACTTGCATGAAGTGAAAAAGATCGGCCTTTGACCCTTCCCAAGAACAACTGAACACCTTAAATCCAATAACTTCATATAAATTGCTTATCTGAACTGTAGAAATACAACTAAATATTGGATTGAGGAGCATAGATAAGAGTGGAGGAGGAGATTTTGCGAGGAAAAGAGGTGAACTACAACTAAACTGAAAACAGATACAATATACAACCCCATTTTAAAGACCATACAAAGATCAGTGAAGAAGGGAATGGACAGGGTTTCCATTAAACCTTGTTTTATTCACAAACCAGTGCACTTTCAACTGGACCAGCCCTCCTCATGGTGAGATGAGATCTGCATGCATTCCCTGAACAGACCATTTCATCTCATTTGCATATGCATATCACACATTTCCTTGCTTACTGTAGAAGGTTCCCAGTTCAACATTACATTAGGTTACAGAAGGAACCATGCACAGCTAAACGCATGAAGGTAAATTAACTGTGTCCCAAATGGCACCCTATTCCCTATTAAGTGCACTTCTTTTGACCAGCGCCCATTGGCAATAGGGTGCCATTTGGGATGCAATCAATCCATAGCTAATGTACTACGTTAAATTATAATAATTGTTGCAAGCCATGACATACCAGCACAATTCTACCGATCTCTGCAGCGCTATAGTAATGTATTATTGATCTAAACTATTCTCTCTTCAAACGATATCCTACTTGGCTTGGAGCGAGAGGGATAGAAGGGAAGGAGAGAAAGAGAGAGACGGATGTGCTGTGGAGAGAACCCATTTCCTTTCTCAACGTCTGGCTGTGACAAAGTCTCCCCGTTCCCTCATCTCTCCTCTCCCTTTAGTCACTTTGGCAAGCTCAGTTTAGCTAACTGACAACTCAACAAGACACATAGCTGGCAGGGAGCTCTCTCTTTCTCCACCTAACAAGACTCCGTCTCTTCCCAGAGAGAAGTGTTGGTGGGAAGAGGTGTTTTTTTTACATCTCGCTCTATTTGACCGTCCAAAATATGCCCATAAAGATGAAAACTCTGACAGCATTGCATTCATAATATATACACTTTTTGGGCCTCTTCAAAAATACAAAGTCCCTTTGTATTAACAGTAGTGTGCAGTCTTGTGTTTTGATGGTAGAACGAACAACACAAGTTGACTTCCGTCAGTTTAGTAGCGAAACAGAGAGCATGAAAGAGGATTTATGTCCTTTTAATAGTGAGATTACCTTGTACCTCACACTACCCATACATATTACACACAACTGAGGATGGCAAAGCTATAGCTTCCTATTACCTGACATTGAGGCCCCAGTGTACCTATCCCTTACTTAGTCGCTCCTTTTAACTCTCCTGTGTTAGGCCATTTACCTCCCATTGACTTCATTTATGTCTGGGCTTTAAAGTGCTATTGAGCATCGGGGAGGCAGGCAATAACATGAATAATCCATTGGCAGCTCCGGTCACAATGAAACAGAATGAGACCTCAATCATCATCTTACACCGTTTGCTCTGGGGGAGTGAAAACTGAAATCTCCTCTTGCATTGCAGAGGCATTTAGTCTTTTTCTCCGAAATGTTGTACATTTTGCAGCATAGAATTTTGAGCATTCATTTTTTTTTGTGCACGGTTTCACTTAAAGGATCTTCGTTTATCTTTCCTTTGCATATGTTTAATCACTTCATAGGGAGAAATGTATTGAACTCTGACATTTTCTTATCTTTAAAAAAAAAGTAGGCTGCATTATGCACTTGTGTTTCCCCCTCGAAGGCTTTGGTTACTCTGAGGGAAGTAGTAGTCATTACACACAGGCTTAGGAAAATGGAAATCTTCCAATAAAACCTGGAGCCGTAGCTAATTCATAAGCATTCTGTTTGCGTAAAGGATTTTCCTACAACTACCATCACAGAGTGGGGGTACAGTTTGCCCGCGGGTCTGGCATAACTCTTCCACTCTGCCCCTGGTAACTGAACGTGCTGGATTTTTAATTTCAAGGGCTTCCACTGTTTGGGCATCTTGTTTCTTGAAAATTTGCTCAATAGAGATAGAATACTACTATTCTAATTCTAATGATATGGTTTACTCATTTGCTGAAAAAGAGACAAAGACATAATCAACCACCATTTCTCAAATCTTCTAGAGCCATTCTCTCACCTTGGACTAGTCCCATTATGGTTTCTGCTGTCTTGCCAACACCTATGGTCATTATCATGCCCCAAGAGTGTGCATGCAGCACAGACAGATCTGGGACCAGGCTACCATGGATGTACTCGCTAGTACTGTCGTATTTTTCAACCTCCTTACCAAACACTTCTGCCCAATTGCCTGGGGACAAGATCAGCCAAGATGCTATTTCTCAATTCTTCTTTCCTTCCATCCTCTCTTCTCACCTTCTTCTCAAGGTTTCACCCCTCTGACCTTTTCCTTCAATGCAGTTTGAGAATGAGTTGAGACGATCGAAGGAAGTGAGTTAAGATGAACTGAGAAATACCTAAATATTCACCTAGAGGCTCCATGGACTTCCTTGCCAGTCCATGTCGGCAGGTATACCAGACCAGGTACCAGACCAGCCCAGATGTAGACTGACTCCTACCCAGAGTCCATTGCTCATTTCAGATATGTGCTCCACACTGCCTGTGGAGAGAAGACCCAGAAGCTACTGGATTTAGCAGAAGTTTCTTTCTGGCCATCTTTTCTTCACACATTGATTTCTAATTGTCAGCCTTCTGATAGTCTCCCGGTCACGCTTCATGCCTGTCTTCTATCTAACATGCCTGGATTACGCAACAAGTAGGTCACCATTCATGTGTTGGTTTGTGGTATTCAGAGCTAAATACATGTAGAAGACATGTCTCTGGTGGTAACAACACAGGTTTGCTCTGGTATATTCGATCAAGTCTGAGGTACAGACTTTAAATGTTACATCCCAAAATGGCCCTCTACTCCCTATTTAGTGCAGTACTTTTAACAGGGCAGTCATCAAATGTAATGTACATAAGGAATATGGTGCCATTGGGGACGGAACACATGTCTCTTACATCACCTGACAACCGGGAAAAAACCCTCAGCTCTCATGCTTCATTTCACCAAAACAGTTCGATCGATTCTAGCCTGTTAAACATGAAATATTGTACATTTCCTGCAAGTCAAGCAGCACACCCAAGTTAAAAACAAGAGAGTGTTAGATTCATTAAAAAGGATGTCTGGCTATAATCCCCCCCAAAAAACGTGTTGTTTTTGTTGTACCATAGATTTGATATACACGAAAACATAACATTCAATACATCCCCCAATAACCCCTTAGCCAGACAGAGAGTTTAAGAACACGGACATCACATTTCTTAACACAGTTTGAGAACATACAATATATTTATTAATAGTATTTTCAGTTAATTTTGCATTTGTTTAGTAGCTCTTATTTCAGCATTTCTAAGTTAGTACGTAAAAAATACACTTATGGGAACTTGTATCGTATTATTTAGTCTTCTCGATGATGTATAAAATCCGCAAAACATGAATTAAGTTCAAATGATGTACACCGTGTCCTTCCTGATACTTAAGACTGATACAGTTTAAGACTGACGGGAAGTCACAGTAACCTATCCCATGTAAATATCAGCTGAAACCAAATAGCAGACAATTCAAAATCTCTTACAGGAATTTAGTTGAAATTCCATACACCTACATTCGTCACAAATAGATTCATAGTTAATATGATAGACCTCCATCAAATCTAGGTGGATGGAGATACAAGGCTATGGATGTTCATTATTCAGTCGCTATTACATCATAATGCTGCTATTAAAAGTGCATTATGTTGATGTATTTAATCTCATTGATGACCCCCAATACTGAAAACTTCAGACTATTCAGATTCATCTCAAAATATCTTCAGATTAACCTCAGAACACTTTCGGTGAGCATTCATTTACAATCGTACATTCATTTACAATCGTACATTCATTTACAATCGTACATTCATTTACAATCGTACATTCATTTACAATTGTGTACAAATAAAACTGCATCCATGGATTAGTTATGACGTTCCTTTACAGAAGTGATGCCATTTTTTTATGAAAGACTGCAGAGTTACATTTTAATCTAATAATATCACATATAAATATACTTCAAAAGAAATGATCCATGCACAGACACCATATCAAAAACTCTGGTTTTCCACTTTCTTGAAGTCTTCAGAGAAGTGCAATTACAATAAGTGATTGTCAGACAGGTAGAATCACACTGCAACCTGATTGTCACATATACCATTACCCATCAGAAAGAAAGGTGAAACTCCCCAGAGGGCAAAGTGATTTCAGACAGAGAGACGGCACTTATGTAACAGACTAAGGGCTTGTAAGTTAAGCATTTCACGGTATGGTACCTGTTGTATTCAGCACATAAGGTCTGGTACCTGTTGTATTTAGCACATAAGGTCTGGTACCTGGGGTATTCAGCACATAAGGTCTCGTACCTGTTGTATTTAGCACATAAGGTCTGGTACCTGTTGTATTCAGCACATAAGGTCTGGTACCTGTTGTATTCAGCACATAAGGTCTGGTACCTGGGGTATTCAGCACATAAGGTCTGGTACCTGGGGTATTCAGCACATAAGGTCTGGTACCTGTTGTATTCAGCACATAAGGTCTGGTACCTGTTGTATCCAGCACATAAGGTCTGGTACCTGTTGTATTCAGCACATAAGGTCTGGTACCTGTTGTATTCAGCACATAAGGTCTGGTACCTGTTGTATTCAGCACATAAGGTCTGGTACCTGTTGTATTCAGCACATAAGGTCTGGTACCTGGGGTATTCAGCACATAAGGTCTGGTACCTGTTGTATTCAGCACATAAGGTCTGGTACCTGTTGTATTCAGCACATAAGGTCTGGTACCTGTTGTATTCAGCACATAAGGTCTGGTACCTGTTGTATTCAGCACATAAGGTCTGGTACCTGTTGTATTCAGCACATAAGGTCTGGTACCTGGGGTATTCAGCACATAAGGTCTGGTACCTGTTGTATTTAGCACATAAGGTCTGGTACCTGTTGTATTTAGAACATAAGGTCTGGTACCTGGGGTATTCAGCACATAAGGTCTGGTACCTGTTGTATTCAGCACATAAGGTCTGGTACCTGTTGTATTCGGCGCATGTGACACATTTGATTTGATTTGACAGACTGAGGAAAACCGGTTCCATATGAAAACAATCAGAGTGTTACACAAAACATCTTTGAGATTGACTTTGGAGCAGTCTTGGATGCTCCAGCAGTAGTTGTTGCCTGTGACAGACTCATTTAATGTGGGCATGGATGGACTGTCTGTATTAAAGGAAAGAGGTCTTGTGTAGCTCAGTCTGTAAGAGCGTGGCAACGCCAAGGTTGTGAGTTCAATTCCCGCTGGGATCACATACAGTGGGGCAAAAAAGTATTTAGTCAGCCACCAATTGTGCAAGTTCTCCCACTTAAAAAGATGAGAGAGGCCTGTAATTTTCATCATAGGTACACTTCAACTATGACAGACAAAATTAAGAAAAAAAATCCAGCAAATCACATTGTAGGATTTTTAATGAATTTATTTGGTGGAAAATAAGTATTTGTTCACCTACAAACAAGCAAGATTTCTGTCTCTCACAGACCTGTAACTTCTTCTTTAAGAGGCTCCTCTGTCCTCCACTCGTACCTGTAGACTGGCAATCTAGTTGTGTGTTGCCTCTCATCTTCCCCTGGTGGGTTCCCGTTGAAGTATGCTGATGCTCTTCTAAACTAGGTGTGTTTGGTCTCCTGTAGCCGGGAGAGTCTGGACAAATCAAATCAAATCAAATCAAATCAAATTTTATTTGTCACATACACATGGTTAGCAGATGTTAATGCGAGTGTAGCGAAATGCTTGTGCTTCTAGTTCCGACAATGCAGTAATAACCAACAAGTAATCTAACTAACAATTCCAAAACCACTGTCTTATACACAGTGTAAGGGGATAAAGAATATGTACATAAGGATATATGAATGAGTGATGGTACAGAGCAGCATAGGCAAGATACAGTAGATGGTATCGAGTACAGTATATACATATGAGATGAGTATGTAAACAAAGTGGCATAGTTAAAGTGGCTAGTGATACATGTATTACATAAGGATGCAGTCGATGATATAGAGTACAGTATATTTATTTATTTTTTATTTTTTATTTTTTATTTCACCTTTATTTAACCAGGTAGGCCAGTTGAGAACAAGTTCTCATTTGCAACTGCGACCTGGCCAAGATAAAGCATAGCAGTGTGAGCAGACAACACAGAGTTACACATGGAATAAACAATTAACAAGTCAATAACACAGTAGAAAACAAAGGGGGGAGTCTATATACAATGTGTGCAAAAGGCATGAGGAGGTAGGCGAATAATTACAATTTTGCAGATTAACACTGGAGTGATAAATGATCAGATGGTCATGTACAGGTAGAGATATTGGTGTGCAAAAGAGCAAGTAAATAAATAAAAACAGTATGGGGATGAGGT
Organism: Oncorhynchus tshawytscha; assembly: GCF_018296145.1. NCBI lineage: Eukaryota > Metazoa > Chordata > Actinopteri > Salmoniformes > Salmonidae > Oncorhynchus > Oncorhynchus tshawytscha. The sequence goes on along the minus strand of NC_056447.1, from coordinate 48,977,689 downwards.
AGGTGAAAATGGGTGGGCTATTTACCAATAGACTATGTACAGCAGCAGCGATCGGTTAGCTGCTCAGATAGCTGATGTTTGAAGTTGGTGAGGGAGATAAAAGTCTCCAACTTCAGCGATTTTTGCAATTCGTTCCAGTCACAGGCAGCAGAGTACTGGAACGAAAGGCGGCCAAATGAGGTGTTGGCTTTAGGGATGATCAGTGAGATACACCTGCTGGAGCGCGTGCTACGGATGGGTGTTGCCATCGTGACCAGTGAACTGAGATAAGGCGGAGCTTTACCTAGCATGGACTTGTAGATGACCTGGAGCCAGTGGGTCTGGCGACGAATATGTAATGAGGGCCAGCCGACTAGTATGCATATGTATGCATATGAGATGAATAATGTAGGGTAAGTAACATTATATAAGGTAGCATTGTTTAAAGTGGCTAGTGATATATTTACATCAATTCCCATTATTAAAGTGGCTGGAGTTGAGTCAGTGTCAGTGTCAGTGTGTTGGCAGCAGCCACTCAATGTTAGTGGTGGCTGTTTAACAGTCTGATGGCCTTGAGATAGAAGCTGTTTTTCAGTCTCTCGGTCCCAGCTTTGATGCACCTGTACTGACCTCGCCTTCTGGATGATAGCGAGATGAACAGGCAGTGGCTCGGGTGGTTGATGTCCTTGATGATCTTTATGGCCTTCCTGTAACATCGGGTGGTGTAGGTGTCCTGGAGGGCAGGTAGTTTGCCCCCGGTGATGCGTTGTGCAGACCTCACTACCCTCTGGAGAGCCTTACGGTTGAGGGCGGAGCAGTTGCCATACCAGGCGGTGATACAGCCCGCCAGGATGCTCTCGATTGTGCATCTGTAGAAGTTTGTGAGTGCTTTTGGTGACAAGCCAAATTTCTTCAGCCTCCTGAGGTTGAAGAGGCGCTGCTGCGCCTTCTTCACGATGCTGTCTGTGTGAGTGGACCAATTCAGTTTGTCTGTGATGTGTATGCCGAGGAACTTAAAACTTGCTACCCTCTCCACTACTGTTCCATCGATGTGGATAGGGGGTGTTCCCTCTGCTGTTTCCTGAAGTCCACAATCATCTCCTTAGTTTTGTTGACGTTGAGTGTGAGGTTATTTTCCTGACACCACACTCCGAGGGCCCTCACCTCCTCCCTGTAGGCCGTCTCGTCGTTGTTGGTAATCAAGCCTACCACTGTTGTGTCGTCCGCAAACTTGATGATTGAGTTGGAGGCGTGCGTGGCCACGCAGTCGTGGGTGAACAGGGAGTACAGGGGAGGGCTCAGAACGCACCCTTGTGGGGCCCCAGTGTTGAGGATCAGCAGGGAGGAGATGTTGTTGCCTACCCTCACCACCTGGGGGCGGCCCGTCAGGAAGTCCAGTACCCAGTTGCACAGGGCGGGGTCGAGACCCAGGGTCTCGAGCTTGATGACGAGCTTGGAGGGTACTATGGTGTTGAATGCCGAGCTGTAGTCGATGAACAGCATTCTCACATAGGTATTCCTCTTGTCCAGATGGGTTAGGGCAGTGTGCAGTGTGGTTGAGATTGCATCGTCTGTGGACCTATTTGGGCGGTAAGCAAATTGGAGTGGGTCTAGGGTGTCAGGTAGGGTGGAGGTGATATGGTCCTTGACTAGTCTCTCAAAGCACTTCATGATGACGGAAGTGAGTGCTACGGGGCGGTAGTCGTTTAGCTCAGTTACCTTAGCTTTCTTGGGAACAGGAACAATGGTGGCCCTCTTGAAGCATGTGGGAACAGCAGACTGGTATAGGGATTGATTGAATATGTCCGTAAACACACCGGCCAGCTGGTCTGCGCATGCTCTGAGGGCGTGGCTGGGGATGCCGTCTGGGCCTGCAGCCTTGCGAGGGTTAACACGTTTAAATGTCTTACTCACCTCGGCTGCAGTGAAGGAGAGACCTCATGTTTTCGTTGCAGGCCGTGTCAGTGGCACTGTGTTGTCCTCAAAGCGGGAAAAAAAGTTATTTAGTCTGCCTGGGAGCAAGACATCCTGGTCCGTGACTGGGCT